>NW_027641278.1:20000-22866 GCF_949987615.1 Pollachius pollachius
CATGTGCCCATGAGCATTCAGCCATGTTGTCTTGTGCTGGGAAACTACTGGGCTGCAAAAAGTGTCCAGATTGCTGGATCCTGGCTCTCTCTCCGGCGTGGCGCTGGCTCCCACGAACATGTGTCCCGAGCGGAAGAGGGGGGAAAGGGGGGGGAAAGGTGAGTGAGTCAGGGGGACCTCTTCACCCTCCCTGAGGAGAAGATGGTTCAAATCCTCTCTGTCAGTGTCACGAGGCGGTCGCTGCCTGAACAACGGAGAGGAGGTGACACTTCAGACCGCCCCCCGTTAGTAAAAACATCCTGTGAAGCGGCTCGCTATTAGATCACTGTGGCCCCTCTGCCATTAAGGGCCGGGACGTAGCATTAGCATCAACTAGCCGTGTCCAGAGCTAGCCGCCGCCGTGGCGCGGGGAACCAGAGGCTCGTCACCTAGAGAGAAAATGGTAAAGAAAAGAGGAAGATATAGCACTGATGTTTTGTAGCGTTCGCCTCCGAGCACGGCCACAAGCTCATTCTCTCCCGGGCGCATAGTGCTATTTCAGCAGGTCTGTGGGTTTAATGCAGCGTGTCGTGGTAATATAAAGCATCACAGCTTTTATTCCCCGCATGCATATCATAACACAGTGAAGCCTTCCAAGCGGAAGCTGAAACACCGGCTTCATCAATTCGTCTGCTTTATTTCATACGGCATGCAGGATGTCTCTTTTCATTAATTCATCGTTCATCAGCTCAGTGTTAATTACCGCGGTGTGATGTGTGAAGTGAAGGATCGTGACTGTAGTTTCGTCGGAAGTGGAAACGTTCCTCTTCAGAGTTTCCTGTGGAGGAACTGTTAGACGTTGGGTTTGAATTGTGCATTTTGTTTGCGCAGTATTTTGGAGGTCAACATAAACAGGGACTGTATTCTGATCAGTGTCTCGTACTGATGAATCACTGTCTGGAACTAAATCAAACCTGCATTCACCCACCATCCAAGGATCCATGTTATTTTAGAACTGGATTTTTACAATGTGAATGTTCATTAACTCATCCATGTTATTTTATAACTGGACTTAATGATATAAATGTACATGAACTCATCCATGTTATTTTATAACTGGATTTTAACAATATGAATCCACATTTACTCCATCCATCTTTTTAACTGTATTTTACGATATTAATTAATATTGGAGTGATTGAACGATGAATTGTATTGGTCGGTTTTAGAAAAGTCGAACCAGGGACCGGGTTGCAAAACAGCTCCAAACGCTGGGTAACAAAACCTGCCAGCAAGCTTTCCGCACGGTCCCTAACAAACTGGGTGAATAAACCCAAACCCTCCCCAGAAACGTTTAATGTGTGTGACGGATCGCCTCGTGAAAACACAGACATTAGTGCTGGGGTGTGAGACGGACGGCTGGTAAACGGTGTTCCCTGGCTGTGTGAGTGGGCTCAGACAGACAGGGTCTCCCCCCCCACCCTCACACACACACACACACTCTGCCCTCACCACGCAGATCCGACGTGAGCGCACGGCGAGGTTCTGAGTGCAGCCCTCGTGCTTTTAGCCTCGTTCAAGATTCAGAGTGAGATAGAAAGGGGATCTGGTGTTTTCTGTTTGGTGGGCTGCTGTTGACAGACAGGCTGTTATGCTCTGTTTGTGTGTGTGTGTGTGTGTGTGTGTGTGTGTGTGTGTGTGTGTGTGTGTGTGTGTGTGTGTGTGTGTGTCTCTCTGTGTGTGTGTGTGTGTGTGTGTGTGTGTGTGTGTGTGTGTGTGTGTGTGTGTGTTTGGACGTTGTGTGTTTGTTGACGCTATTCTCCTGTGTGTGTGTGTGGACATTGTGTGTTTGTTGAGGCTGTTCTCCTGTGTGTGTATTTGTGTGTGTGTGTGTGTGTGTGTGTGTGTGTGTGTGTGTGTTTGGACGTTGTGTGTTTGTTAAGGCTATTCTCCTGTGTGTGTGTGTGTGGACATTGTGTGTTTGTTGAGGCTGTTCTCCTGTGTGTGTATGTGTGTGTGTGTGTGTGTGTGTGTGTGTGTGTGTGTGTGTGTGCGTGTGTGCGTACAGAGCTGCTCTCCTGCGTTGTGTGGTCGCTGTGTGTTTGTTGAGGCCTCATCGTTGTATCACCTCACTATTGAACACCCAGCAAGACGTTCATTAATAATCAGATGTGTAAAAGCGCCCCTTCATTCTGCCCGCCCAGTGCCGTGTGTTGAAGCCTGTTCAGTTCCCCAGAGCCCCACCGCATTCAGTCAGCCTGAAAGACGCTACAACCTGAACCTCCAAGCCTGCGGAATCCAACTACATTCTAAATGAAAGCCCCAGTGCATAAAATGTACGTCTTTTGATCGTTGCAGTGTGCGTTGTGTAGTGCTGAACTGAGGCGTGATCGCGGTGTGCGGTGGGAGGTATCGTACAGTGTGTTTCCATCTGTGTGTGTGTCTGATGTGTCTGTGCGTGCGTGTGTGTGTGTGGGGGGGGGGGGGCATGTATGTGTGTCCTTTATTCAGCCTGGCTCTGAATCTGTTAACACCTTAAGTGTGACTGTGAGTTTGTGTGTGTGTGTGTGTGTGTGTGTGTGTGTGTGTGTGTGTGTGTGTGTGTGTGTGTGTGTGCGTGTGCGTGTGTGTGTTTCCTTTCTTCACTCACCTGTATGTATCAGGACGGATTTGGACCAGGGGACAATGTGCCATTTTTTATCTCTCTCTTCCTTCCGCCTTCCCTTCCATCGTTTCATATTGGACCATTAGCTGGTCGGATGCGCCAGCGATGAGCTTTGCTTTACAGAATCTAAATTACACCCCAGTCATCTCTCATCCCGCGGCTCTCTTCAGAGGCAGAGAGCCTCCGTCGGGCCTTTCCACTTCCCTTATTTGTCCTTGTCAG
>NW_027641276.1:10000-15000 GCF_949987615.1 Pollachius pollachius
TTTCCTGGGTAGAAATAGAGGTATTTTGTGTGTGGGGACTATAGGGGGAAGCTGGAAACACACACACACACACACCAGTGCTGAGCCTCCTATTCCTGGGTAGAGACAGAGGACTTGTGTGTTTGGGCCTATAGGGGGAAGCTGGAAACACTCATCCCAGAGCTGAGCCTCCTATTCCTGGGTAGAGATAGAGGTGTTGTGTGTGTGTGTGTGGGGGGGCCTATAGGGGGAAGCTGGAAACACACACACCAGAGCTGAGCCTCCTTTTCCTGGGTAGAAATAGAGGTATTTTGTCTGTGGGGACTATAGGGGGAAGCTGGAAACACACACACCAGAGCTGAGCCTCCTTTTCCTGGGTAGAAATAGAGGTATTTTGTGTGTGGGGACTATAGGGGGAAGCTGGAAACACACACACCAGTGCTGAGCCTCCTATTCCTGGGTAGAGATAGAGGTGTTGTGTGTGTGTGGGCCTATAGGGGGAAGCTGGAAACACACACACCAGAGCTGAGCCTCCTATTCCTGGGTAGAGATAGAGGTCATATGTGTGTGTGTGTGTGTGTGTGTGTGTGTGTGTGTGTGTGTGTGTGTGTGTGTGTGGGCTCCCATGGCAAGGGAGGGACAGAGAGCATGTGGGATTGGTGCTGAGACCTGATTTCTTATTGTTATTCCTCTTATTCTTATTGTTATTCTTCTTTGTATTGTTACTCTTATTGTTATTCTTCTTATTCTTATTCTTATTATTATTCTTATTATTATTATTATTATTATTATTATTCTTCTTATTATTATTATTCTTATTATTATTATTATTCTTATTATTATTAACTATTATTATTATTATAAATTGTTAAACAAGAAATTTCACAGTCCGCTCACTGTGGATTCCTTGGCTTCGTTTGAAAAACCAAGCGTTTTTTTTCTAAGTCATTTTTCTGCTAGACTCCCATGGGGTCGTTTTAGACTACCAGGGATGGTAATATAGGGTTAGCAGGGGTCTCGAAAATAAGAAATTTCACAGTCCGCTCACTGTGGATTTATGGGCTTCGCCTGGTACCGTTTTGTGGGCCTGTTTTGCAGGACAGTGGTCGTTTGACATATAAGAAAGGTGGCCCCTGGTCTGGAAGTCTTCCTGAGGCTCCAGAGGAGCGGGACCCCGTGGCGTCTAAGGCCGATTCGGGTCCCCTGGTCGGACTGAGTGGTGCCGTTGGTGACCCCCGGTCTGGAGGTCTTCCTGAGGCTCCAGAGGAGCGGGACCACGTGGCGTCTAAGGCCGATTCGGGTCCCCTGGTCGGACTGAGTGGGGCCGTTGGTGGCCCCCGGTCTCGAGGTCTTCCTGAGGCTCCAGAGGAGCGGGACCACGTGGCGTCTAAGGCCGAAACGGGTCCCCTGGTCGGACTGAGTGGGGCCGTTGGTGGCCCCCGGTCTGGAGGTCCTCCTGAGGCTCCAGAGGAGCGGGACCACGTGGCGTCTAAGGCCGAAACGGGTCCCCTGGTCGGACTGAGTGGTGCCGTTGGTGGCCCCCGGTCTGGAGGTCTTCCTGAGGCTCCAGAGGAGCGGGACCACGTGGCGTCTAAGGCCGAAACGGGTCCCCTGGTCGGACTGAGTGGTGCAGTTGGTGGTCCACGGTCTGGAGGTCTTCCTGAGGCTCCAGAGGAGCGGGACCACGTGGCGTCTAAGGCCGACACGGGTCCCCTACTCGGCCCGAGTGGTGCAGTTGGTGGTCCACGGTCTGGAGGTCTTCCTGAGGCTCCAGAGGAGCGGGACCACGTGGCGTCTAAGGCCGAAACGGGTCCCCTACTCGGCCCGAGTGGTGCAGTTGGTGGTCCACGGTCTGGAGGTCTTCCTGAGGCTCCAGAGGAGCGGGACCACTTGCCGTCTAAGTCCGAAACGGGTCCCCCATTCGGCCTAAGTGGTGCAGTTGTCGGCCCCCTGTCTGGGGGTCTTCCTGAGGCTCCGGAGGAGCGGGACCACTCAGAGTCTGAGGCCGAAACGGGTCCCCTTCTCGGCCAAAGTGGGGCAGTTAGTGGCCCCCTGTCTGGAGGTCTTCCTGAGGCTCCAGAGCAGCGGGTCCACTCAGAGTCTGAGGCCGAAACGGGTCCCCTTCTCGGCCTAAGTGGGGCAGTTGGTGGCCCCAGGTCTGGAGGTCTTCCTGCGGCTCCAGAGGAGCGGGACCACGCAGAGTCTGAGGCCGAAACGGGTCCCCTAGTCGGCCTAAGTGGTGCAGTTGGTGGCCCCCTGTCTGGGGGTCTTCCTGAGGCTCCAGAGGAGCGGGACCACTCAGAGTCTGAGGCCGAAACGGGTCCCCTTCTCGGCCTAAGTGGGGCAGTTAGTGGCCCCCTGTCTGGAGGTCTTCCTGAGGCTCCAGAGCAGCGGGTCCACTCAGAGTCTGAGGCCGAAACGGGTCCCCTTCTCGGCCTAAGTGGGGCAGTTGGTGGCCCCAGGTCTGGAGGTCTTCCTGCGGCTCCAGAGGAGCGGGACCACGCAGAGTCTGAGGCCGAAACGGGTCCCTTACTCGGCCTAAGTGGGGCAGTTGGTGGCCCCCTGTCTGGAGGTCTTCCTGATGCTCCAGAGGAGCGGGACCACGCAGAGTCTGAGGCCGAAACGGGTCCCCTACTCGGCCTAAGTGGGGCAGTTGGTGGCCCCCTGTCTGGAGGTCTTCCTGATGCTCCAGAGGAGCGGGACCACTCCGAGTCTGAGTCCGAAACGGGTCCCCTTCTCGGCCTAAGTGGGGCAGTTGGTGGGCCCCAGGTCTGGAGGTCTTCCTGAGGCTCCAGAGGAGCGGGACCACGCAGAGTCTGAGGCCGAAACGGGTCCCCTATTCGGCCTAAGTGGGGCAGTCGGTGGCCCCCTGTCTGGAGGTCTTCCTGCAGCTCCAGAGGAGCGGGACCACGCAGAGTCTGAGTCCGAAACGGGTCCCCTATTCGGCCTAAGTGGTGCAGTTGGTGGCCCCCTGTCTGGAGGTCTTCCTGAGGCTCCAGAGCAGCGGGTCCACTCAGAGTCTGAGTCCGAAATGGGTCCCCTACTCGGACTGAGTTGTGCAGTGAGTCGGTGTGAGCCTGGAGGAATGAAAATCCAAGCGTTATTTTTCTAAGTTCTTTTTTTGCTAGACTCCCATGGGTTCGTTTTAGACTACCATGGGTTGTGTTTAGAATCCCATGGGTTCATTTTAGACTCCCATGGGTTCGTTTTAGACTACCAGGGATGGTAATATATACCAGGGGTGTCGAAAATAAGAAGTTTCACAGTCCGCTCACTGTGGATTTATGGGCTTCGCCTGATACCGTTTTGTGGGCCTGTTTTGCAGGACAGTGGTTGTTTGGCATATAGGAAAGGTGGCCCCTGGCCCTGGAGGTCTTCCTGAGGCTCCAGAGGAGCGGGACCACGTGGCGTCTAAGGCCGAAAGGTGTCCCCTGGTCGGACTGAGTGGTGCCGTTGGTGGCCCCCGGTCTGGAGGTCTTCCTGAGGCTCCAGAGGAGCGGGACCACGTGGCGTCTAAGGCCGAAACGGGTCCCCTACTCGGCCCAAGTGGTGCAGTTGGTGGCCCCTGGTCTGGGGGTCTCTAGAACCATCCAGGGGTGCGGGACCACTTGGCGTCTAAGTCCGAAACGGGTCCCCTACTCGGCCCATGTGGTGCAGTTAGTGGGCCCCCTGTCTGGAGGTCTTCCTGAGGCTCCAGAGGAGCGGGTCCACTCAGAGTCTGAGGCCGAAACGGGTCCCCTACTCGGCCTAAGTGGTGCAGTAAGCGGGCCCCCTGTCTGGAGGTCTTCCTGAGGCTCCAGAGGAGCGGGACCACTCAGTGTCTGAGGCCGAAACGGGTCCCCTACTCGGCCTGAGTGGTGCAGTTGGTGGCCCCCTGTCTGGAGGTCTTCTTGAGGCTCCAGAGGAGCGGGTCCACTCAGAGTCTGAGGCCGAAACGGGTCCCCTACTCGGCCTAAGTGGTGCAGTTGGTGGCCCCCTGTCTGGGGGTCTTGGTGAGGCTCCAGAGGAGCGGGTCCACTCAGAGTCTGAGGCCGGAACGGTTCCCCTACTCGGCCTGAGTGGTGCAGTTAGTGGGCCCCCTGTCTGGAGGTCTTCCTGAGGCTCCAGAGGAGCGGGACCACTCAGAGCCTGAGGCCGAAACGGGTCCCCTACTCGGACTGAGTGGTTCAGTTGGTGGCCCCCTGTCTGGGGGTCTTGGTGAGGCTCCAGAGGAGCGGGTCCACTCAGAGTCTGAGGCCGAAACGGGTCCCCTACTCGGACAGAGTGGTGCAGTTGGTGGCCCCCTGTCTGGGGGTCTTGGTGAGGCTCCAGAGGAGCGGGTCCACTCAGAGTCTGAGGCCGAAACGGGTCCCCTACTCGGCCTAAGTGGTGCAGTTAGTGGGCCCCAGGTCTGGAGGTCTTCCTGAGGCTCCAGAGGAGCGGGACCACTCAGAGTCTGAGGCCGAAACGGGTCCCCTACTCGGACAGAGTGGTGCAGTTGGTGGCCCCCTGTCTGGGGGTCTTGGTGAGGCTCCAGAGGAGCGGGTCCACTCAGAGTCTGAGTCCGAAACGGGTCCCCTACTCGGCCTAAGTGGTGCAGTTAGTGGGCCCCCTGTCTGGAGGTCTTCCAGAGGCTCCAGAGGACCGGGACCACTCAGTGTCTGAGGCCGAAACGGGTCCCCTACTCGGACTGAGTGGTGCAGTTGGTGGCCCCCTGTCTGGGGGTCTTGGTGAGGCTCCAGAGGAGCGGGTCCACTCAGAGTCTGAGGCCGAAACGGGTCCCCTACTCGGACTGAGTGGTGCAGTTGGTGGCCCCCTGTCTGGGGGTCTTGGTGAGGCTCCAGAGGAGCGGGTCCACTCAGAGTCTGAGGCCGAAACGGGTCCCCTACTCGGCCTAAGTGGTGCAGTTAGTGGGCCCCCTGTCTGGAGGTCTTGGTGAGGCTCCAGAGCAGCGGGTCCACTCAGAGTCTGAGGCCGAAACGGGTCCCCTACTCGGCCTAAGTGGTGCAGTTAGTGGGCCCCCTGTCTGGAGGTCTTCCTGA
>NW_027641276.1:25000-30674 GCF_949987615.1 Pollachius pollachius
CTGGGCCTCCAATTCCTGGGTAGGGATAGAGTGAGTGTGGGCCTATGGGGGGAAGCTGTAAACACACATCCCCGAGTTGAGGCTCCTATTCCTGGGTAGGGATGGAGTGTGTGTGTGGGTATGGGTCTACAGGGGGAGATGGAAACACTTATCCCAGAGCTGGGCCTCCAATTCCTGGGTAGGGATAGAGTGAGTGTGGGCCTATGGGGGGAAGCTGTAAACACACATCCCCGAGTTGAGGCTCCTATTCCTGGGTAGGGATGGAGTGTGTGTGTGGGTATGGGTCTACAGGGGGAGATGGAAACACTTATCCCAGAGCTGGGCCTCCAATTCCTGGGTAGGGATAGAGTGAGTGTGGGCCTATGGGGGGAAGCTGTAAACACACATCCCCGAGTTGAGGCTCCTATTCCTGGGTAGGGATGGAGGTATTTTGTGTGTGGGGACTATAGGGGGAAGCTGGAAACACACACACCAGTGCTGAGCCTCCTATTCCTGGGTAGAGACAGAGGACTTGTGTGTTTGGGCCCATAGGGGGAAGCTGGAAACACTCATCCCAGAGCTGAGCCTCCTATTCCTGGGTAGAGATAGAGGTGTTGTGTGTGTGTGTGGGGGGGCCTATAGGGGGAAGCTGGAAACACACACACCAGAGCTGAGCCTCCTTTTCCTGGGTAGAAATAGAGGTATTTTGTGTGTGGGGACTATAGGGGGAAGCTGGAAACACACACACACCAGTGCTGAGCCTCCTATTCCTGGGTAGAGACAGAGGACTTGTGTGTTTGGGCCTATAGGGGGAAGCTGGAAACACTCATCCCAGAGCTGAGCCTCCTATTCCTGGGTAGAGATAGAGGTGTTGTGTGTGTGTGTGGGGGGGCCTATAGGGGGAAGCTGGAAACACACACACCAGAGCTGAGCCTCCTATTCCTGGGTAGAGATAGAGGTGTTGTGTGTGTGTGGGGGGGCCTATAGGGGGAAGCTGGAAACACACACACCAGAGCTGAGCCTCCTTTTCCTGGGTAGAAATAGAGGTATTTTGTGTGTGGGGACTATAGGGGGAAGCTGGAAACACACACACACCAGTGCTGAGCCTCCTATTCCTGGGTAGAGACAGAGGACTTGTGTGTTTGGGCCTATAGGGGGAAGCTGGAAACACTCATCCCAGAGCTGAGCCTTCTATTCCTGGGTAGAGATAGAGGTGTTGTGTGTGTGTGTGTGGGGGGGCCTATAGGGGGAAGCTGGAAACACACACACCAGAGCTGAGCCTCCTTTTCCTGGGTAGAAATAGAGGTATTTTGTGTGTGGGGACTATAGGGGGAAGCTGGAAACACACACACCAGAGCTGAGCCTCCTTTTCCTGGGTAGAAATAGAGGTATTTTGTGTGTGGGGACTATAGGGGGAAGCTGGAAACACACACACCAGTGCTGAGCCTCCTATTCCTGGGTAGAGATAGAGGTGTTGTGTGTGTGTGGGCCTATAGGGGGAAGCTGGAAACACACACACCAGAGCTGAGCCTCCTTTTCCTGGGTAGAAATAGAGGTATTTTGTGTGTGGGGACTATAGGGGGAAGCTGGAAACACACACACACACACACCAGTGCTGAGCCTCCTATTCCTGGGTAGAGACAGAGGACTTGTGTGTTTGGGCCTATAGGGGGAAGCTGGAAACACTCATCCCAGAGCTGAGCCTCCTATTCCTGGGTAGAGATAGAGGTGTTGTGTGTGTGTGTGTGTGGGGGGGCCTATAGGGGGAAGCTGGAAACACACACACCAGAGCTGAGCCTCCTTTTCCTGGGTAGAAATAGAGGTATTTTGTCTGTGGGGACTATAGGGGGAAGCTGGAAACACACACACCAGAGCTGAGCCTCCTTTTCCTGGGTAGAAATAGAGGTATTTTGTGTGTGGGGACTATAGGGGGAAGCTGGAAACACACACACCAGTGCTGAGCCTCCTATTCCTGGGTAGAGATAGAGGTGTTGTGTGTGTGTGGGCCTATAGGGGGAAGCTGGAAACACACACACCAGAGCTGAGCCTCCTATTCCTGGGTAGAGATAGAGGTCATATGTGTGTGTGTGTGTGTGTGTGTGTGTGTGTGTGTGTGTGTGTGTGTGTGTGTGTGTGGCTCCCATGGCAAGGGAGGGACAGAGAGCATGTGGGATTGGTGCTGAGACCTGATTTCTTATTGTTATTCCTCTTATTCTTATTGTTATTCTTCTTTGTATTGTTACTCTTATTGTTATTCTTCTTATTCTTATTCTTATTATTATTCTTATTATTATTATTATTCTTATTATTATTCTTCTTATTATTATTATTCTTATTATTATTATTATTCTTATTATTATTAACTATTATTATTATTATAAATTGTTAAACAAGAAATTTCACAGTCCGCTCACTGTGGATTCCTTGGCTTCGTTTGAAAAACCAAGCGTTTTTTTTCTAAGTCATTTTTCTGCTAGACTCCCATGGGGTCGTTTTAGACTACCAGGGATGGTAATATAGGGTTAGCAGGGGTCTCGAAAATAAGAAATTTCACAGTCCGCTCACTGTGGATTTATGGGCTTCGCCTGGTACCGTTTTGTGGGCCTGTTTTGCAGGACAGTGGTCGTTTGACATATAAGAAAGGTGGCCCCTGGTCTGGAAGTCTTCCTGAGGCTCCAGAGGAGCGGGACCCCGTGGCGTCTAAGGCCGATTCGGGTCCCCTGGTCGGACTGAGTGGTGCCGTTGGTGACCCCCGGTCTGGAGGTCTTCCTGAGGCTCCAGAGGAGCGGGACCACGTGGCGTCTAAGGCCGATTCGGGTCCCCTGGTCGGACTGAGTGGGGCCGTTGGTGGCCCCCGGTCTGGAGGTCTTCCTGAGGCTCCAGAGGAGCGGGACCACGTGGCGTCTAAGGCCGAAACGGGTCCCCTGGTCGGACTGAGTGGGGCCGTTGGTGGCCCCCGGTCTGGAGGTCCTCCTGAGGCTCCAGAGGAGCGGGACCACGTGGCGTCTAAGGCCGAAACGGGTCCCCTGGTCGGACTGAGTGGTGCCGTTGGTGGCCCCCGGTCTGGAGGTCTTCCTGAGGCTCCAGAGGAGCGGGACCACGTGGCGTCTAAGGCCGAAACGGGTCCCCTGGTCGGACTGAGTGGTGCAGTTGGTGGTCCACGGTCTGGAGGTCTTCCTGAGGCTCCAGAGGAGCGGGACCACGTGGCGTCTAAGGCCGACACGGGTCCCCTACTCGGCCCGAGTGGTGCAGTTGGTGGTCCACGGTCTGGAGGTCTTCCTGAGGCTCCAGAGGAGCGGGACCACGTGGCGTCTAAGGCCGAAACGGGTCCCCTACTCGGCCCGAGTGGTGCAGTTGGTGGTCCACGGTCTGGAGGTCTTCCTGAGGCTCCAGAGGAGCGGGACCACTTGCCGTCTAAGTCCGAAACGGGTCCCCCATTCGGCCTAAGTGGTGCAGTTGTCGGCCCCCTGTCTGGGGGTCTTCCTGAGGCTCCGGAGGAGCGGGACCACTCAGAGTCTGAGGCCGAAACGGGTCCCCTTCTCGGCCAAAGTGGGGCAGTTAGTGGCCCCCTGTCTGGAGGTCTTCCTGAGGCTCCAGAGCAGCGGGTCCACTCAGAGTCTGAGGCCGAAACGGGTCCCCTTCTCGGCCTAAGTGGGGCAGTTGGTGGCCCCAGGTCTGGAGGTCTTCCTGCGGCTCCAGAGGAGCGGGACCACGCAGAGTCTGAGGCCGAAACGGGTCCCCTAGTCGGCCTAAGTGGTGCAGTTGGTGGCCCCCTGTCTGGGGGTCTTCCTGAGGCTCCAGAGGAGCGGGACCACTCAGAGTCTGAGGCCGAAACGGGTCCCCTTCTCGGCCTAAGTGGGGCAGTTAGTGGCCCCCTGTCTGGAGGTCTTCCTGAGGCTCCAGAGCAGCGGGTCCACTCAGAGTCTGAGGCCGAAACGGGTCCCCTTCTCGGCCTAAGTGGGGCAGTTGGTGGCCCCAGGTCTGGAGGTCTTCCTGCGGCTCCAGAGGAGCGGGACCACGCAGAGTCTGAGGCCGAAACGGGTCCCTTACTCGGCCTAAGTGGGGCAGTTGGTGGCCCCCTGTCTGGAGGTCTTCCTGATGCTCCAGAGGAGCGGGACCACGCAGAGTCTGAGGCCGAAACGGGTCCCCTACTCGGCCTAAGTGGGGCAGTTGGTGGCCCCCTGTCTGGAGGTCTTCCTGATGCTCCAGAGGAGCGGGACCACTCCGAGTCTGAGTCCGAAACGGGTCCCCTTCTCGGCCTAAGTGGGGCAGTTGGTGGGCCCCAGGTCTGGAGGTCTTCCTGAGGCTCCAGAGGAGCGGGACCACGCAGAGTCTGAGGCCGAAACGGGTCCCCTATTCGGCCTAAGTGGGGCAGTCGGTGGCCCCCTGTCTGGAGGTCTTCCTGCAGCTCCAGAGGAGCGGGACCACGCAGAGTCTGAGTCCGAAACGGGTCCCCTATTCGGCCTAAGTGGTGCAGTTGGTGGCCCCCTGTCTGGAGGTCTTCCTGAGGCTCCAGAGCAGCGGGTCCACTCAGAGTCTGAGTCCGAAATGGGTCCCCTACTCGGACTGAGTTGTGCAGTGAGTCGGTGTGAGCCTGGAGGAATGAAAATCCAAGCGTTATTTTTCTAAGTTCTTTTTTTGCTAGACTCCCATGGGTTCGTTTTAGACTACCATGGGTTGTGTTTAGAATCCCATGGGTTCATTTTAGACTCCCATGGGTTCGTTTTAGACTACCAGGGATGGTAATATATACCAGGGGTGTCGAAAATAAGAAGTTTCACAGTCCGCTCACTGTGGATTTATGGGCTTCGCCTGATACCGTTTTGTGGGCCTGTTTTGCAGGACAGTGGTTGTTTGGCATATAGGAAAGGTGGCCCCTGGCCCTGGAGGTCTTCCTGAGGCTCCAGAGGAGCGGGACCACGTGGCGTCTAAGGCCGAAAGGTGTCCCCTGGTCGGACTGAGTGGTGCCGTTGGTGGCCCCCGGTCTGGAGGTCTTCCTGAGGCTCCAGAGGAGCGGGACCACGTGGCGTCTAAGGCCGAAACGGGTCCCCTACTCGGCCCAAGTGGTGCAGTTGGTGGCCCCTGGTCTGGGGGTCTCTAGAACCATCCAGGGGTGCGGGACCACTTGGCGTCTAAGTCCGAAACGGGTCCCCTACTCGGCCCATGTGGTGCAGTTAGTGGGCCCCCTGTCTGGAGGTCTTCCTGAGGCTCCAGAGGAGCGGGTCCACTCAGAGTCTGAGGCCGAAACGGGTCCCCTACTCGGCCTAAGTGGTGCAGTAAGCGGGCCCCCTGTCTGGAGGTCTTCCTGAGGCTCCAGAGGAGCGGGACCACTCAGTGTCTGAGGCCGAAACGGGTCCCCTACTCGGCCTGAGTGGTGCAGTTGGTGGCCCCCTGTCTGGAGGTCTTCTTGAGGCTCCAGAGGAGCGGGTCCACTCAGAGTCTGAGGCCGAAACGGGTCCCCTACTCGGCCTAAGTGGTGCAGTTGGTGGCCCCCTGTCTGGGGGTCTTGGTGAGGCTCCAGAGGAGCGGGTCCACTCAGAGTCTGAGGCCGGAACGGTTCCCCTACTCGGCCTGAGTGGTGCAGTTAGTGGGCCCCCTGTCTGGAGGTCTTCCTGAGGCTCCAGAGGAGCGGGACCACTCAGAGCCTGAGGCCGAAACGGGTCCCCTACTCGGACTGAGTGGTTCAGTTGGTGGC
>NW_027641275.1:0-2000 GCF_949987615.1 Pollachius pollachius
GGCTCACAGCAGACCTCCACATTATATTCCCATTAATTACTGAGCGCCAGCGCACAAAGAGGAAGCACCATGCTCCTCCCAGCACACATATACATATATATAGTGTATATATGTATCCATACAGTATAAATATATATATATATACTGTATATATGTATCCATACAGTAGAAATATATATATATATATATATATATGTAGTGTATATATGTATCCATACAGTATAAATATATATATACTGTATATATGTATCCATACAGTATAAATATACATATATATACTGTATATATGTATCTATACAGTATAAATATACATATATATACTGTATATATGTATCTATACAGTATAAATATATATATATATGTATCCATACAGTATATATATATAGATATACTGTATATATGTATCTATACAGTATAAATATATATGTATGTATACTGTATATATGTATCCATAGGGTATACATATATATATATATATATATATATGTATACTGTATATATGTATCTATACAGTATAAATATATATATATGTATGTATACTGTATATATGTATCCATACAGTATAAATATATATATGTATACTGTATATATGTATCTATACAGTATAAATATATATATGTATGCATACTGTATATATGTATCCATACAGTATAAATATATATATGTATGTATACTGTATATATGTATCCATACAGTATAAATATATATATGTATACTGTATATATGTATCTATACAGTATAAATATATATATGTATGTATACTATATATATGTATCCTTACAGTATAAATATCACCCTGATCAGAAGCTGCGGGTAATATAAAAGTCCCCGTAAATGTCAGAGCGTGGCACCAAACTAAGGGTTAGTAGTAGTTGTCTTTTGGTTACGAATCATTCGCCGGATTGCTTATGAGCCTGTTGAACCCTTTTCAATTTGTGCTTTTGTATATTTTATCGCTTACCAGTCGGTAATCTCAGCCGACCCAAAGGTTGGGAAACCTGGAATATACACTGTTAGGACTGAGCAGAATATACAAACAGTTTGATATAAAATCACAATCTGGCTGCTTCTCTTTACTGTGCTCTCATGGTATTCCGGTATTCCGTACACACCCCTTGGCCTATGTAGGCCATCGGCGCCCGGAATAACGAGAGATTGACTGATTCTACACAGTCACTGAACACACCATTATGGAGCTGAATGGAGACATATCCTCAAAGAAATGAATGATAATGGCTCATTCTGTTGCGGGGAGTCGTCGCTGTGTGTTGTGCGCTCAGCATTGAGGATGCTCAGGGATGTGTGTTCAGCATCGTGTTCGTTGTGCGTTCATGAATCACTCTGTCATCACGCTCCGGTGGCGCTGGGCGCACAATACGGAGGCCTCAGGTCGGACCTGAGGTCATCCTGACGCAGAACATCTGTTCAGCGCACGGCTTACTGCCCATCCCGTGACTAGCGCAGAGAGAGAGCGCACGAGGCAAGCTAGTTAGCGCTGAGGCTCGCAGCGCTATGCTGTAAAATCTGAGACTAGCTAGCTATCTCTTTGATATGGGTCCTTAAATAATTCAAATGGCTAATGTGTGTTTGGAGAAATCGAGCCGAGAGAGGAAATACGAAAAGGAAATCTCTTGCAGTATATAAGGATTACACTTTAAAGTGTTTGTGTGTGTGTGTGTGTGTGTGTGTGTGTGTGTGTGTGTATGTGTGTGTGTGTGTGTGTGCATGTGTGTGCGTGTGTGTGCGTGTGTGTGCGTGTGTGCATGTGCGTGCGTGTGTGTGTGTTCATGTGTGTGTTTATGAATGTGTGTGTGTATGTGTATGTGTGTGTGTGCGTGCGTGCGTGTGTTCGTGTGGTGTGTGTGTGTGTGTGTGTGGGGGGGGGTCCCTTCTCTGGGTCCACTAATGATCCAGGAGGAGCAGCTTGGCCCCTGGGGGCCCCTGCTGAACTTGTGGCTCCTGATCCTCCAGGAAGCTCCCAGAGACCAGTGATCCCATTA
>NW_027641274.1:0-58409 GCF_949987615.1 Pollachius pollachius
GTGGTTTATGCTTAAATAACCCTTTTGTAAGCATAATAACACGTTTGAATTGAAGGAAACAGAAATATTCACATGTCAAGTTTTTATGCGTGCAAAATGCTTTTCAGAGCGAGAGAAGCACTTTTTGACCAACAATGTGATTTTACCTTACAATGTTGATATTGCTCAAAACTAATGGAATTCACTCCCAAATGGTGGTTTATGCTTAAATAACCCTTTTGTAAGCATAATAACACGTTTCCATTGAAAGTAACAGAAATATTCACATGTCAAGTTTTTATGTGTGCAAAATGCTTTTCAGAGCGAGAGAAGCACTTTTTGACCAACAATGTGATTCTGACCTTTCAATTTTGATATTGCTCAAAACTAATGGAATTCACTCCCAAATGGTGGTTTATGCTTAAATAACCCTTTTGTAAGCATAATAACACGTTTCCATTGAAAGAAACAGAAATATTCACATGTCAAGTTTTTATGCGTGCAAAATGCTTTTCAGAGCGAGAGAAGCACTTTTTGACCAACAATGTGACTCTGACCTTTCAATTTTGATATTGCTCAAAACTAATGGAATTCACTCCCAAATGGTGGTTTATGCTTAAATAACCCTTTTGTAAGCATAATAACACGTTTCCATTGAAAGAAACAGAAATATTCACATGTCAAGTTTTTATGCGTGCAAAATGCTTTTCAGAGCGAGAGAAGCACTTTTTGACCAACAATGTGATTTTTACCTTACAATGTTGATATTACTCAAAACTAATGGAATTCACTCCCAAATGGTGGTTTATGCTTAAATAACCCTTTTGTAAGCATAATAACACGTTTCCATTGAAAGTAACAGAAATATTCACGTTTCTAGTTTTTATGTGTGCAAAATGCTTTTCAGAGCGAGAGAAGCACTTTTTGACCAACAATGTGATTTTTACCTTACAATGTTGATATTGCTCAAAACTAATGGAATTCACTCCCAAATGGTGGTTTATGCTTAAATAACCCTTTTGTAAGCATAATAACACGTTTCCATTGAAAGTAACAGAAATATTCACATGTCAAGTTTTATGTGTGCAAAATGCTTTTCAGAGCGAGAGAAGCACTTTTTGACCAACAATGTGATTCTGACCTTTCAATTTTGATATTGCTCAAAACTAATGGAATTCACTCCCAAATGGTGGTTTATGCTTAAATAACCCTTTTGTAAGCATAATAACACGTTTCCATTGAAAGAAACAGAAATATTCACATGTCAAGTTTTTATGCGTGCAAAATGCTTTTCAGAGCGAGAGAAGCACTTTTTGACCAACAATGTGACTCTGACCTTTCAATTTTGATATTGCTCAAAACTAATGGAATTCACTCCCAAATGGTGGTTTATGCTTAAATAACCCTTTTGTAAGCATAATAACACGTTTCCATTGAAAGTAACAGAAATATTCACATGTCAAGTTTTTATGTGTGCAAAATGCTTTTCAGAGCGAGAGAAGCAGTTTTGACAAACAATGTGATTCTGACCTTTCAATTTTGATATTGCTCAAAACTAATGGAATTCACTCCCAAATGGTGGTTTATGCTTAAATAACCCTTTTGTAAGCATAATAACACGTTTCCATTGAAAGAAACAGAAATATTCACATGTCAAGTTTTTATGCGTGCAAAATGCTTTTCAGAGCGAGAGAAGCACTTTTTGACCAACAATGTGATTCTGACCTTTCAATTTTGATATTGCTCAAAACTAATGGAATTCACTCCCAAATGGTGGTTTATGCTTAAATAACCCTTTTGTAAGCATAATAACACGTTTCCATTGAAAGTAACAGAAATATTCACATGTCAAGTTTTTATGTGTGCAAAATGCTTTTCAGAGCGAGAGAAGCACTTTTTGACCAACAATGTGATTCTGACCTTTCAATTTTGATATTGCTCAAAACTAATGGAATTCACTCCCAAATGGTGGTTTATGCTTAAATAACCCTTTTGTAAGCATAATAACACGTTTCCATTGAAAGAAACATAAATATTCACATGTCAAGTTTTTATGCGTGCAAAATGCTTTTCAGAGCGAGAGAAGCACTTTTTGACCAACAATGTGATTTTTACCTTACAATGTTGATATTACTCAAAACTAATGGAATTCACTCCCAAATGGTGGTTTATGCTTAAATAACCCATTTGTAAGCATAATAACACGTTTCCATTGAAAGTAACAGAAATATTCACATGTCAAGTTTTTATGTGTGCAAAATGCTTTTCAGAGCGAGAGAAGCACTTTTTGACCAACAATGTCATTCTGACCTTTCAATTTTGATATTGCTCAAAACTAATGGAATTCACTCCCAAATGGTGGTTTATGCTTAAATAACCCTTTTGTAAGCATAATAACACGTTTGAATTGAAGGAAACAGAAATATTCACATGTCAAGTTTTTATGCGTGCAAAATGCTTTTCAGAGCGAGAGAAGCACTTTTTGACCAACAATGTGATTTTTACCTTACAATGTTGATATTGCTCAAAACTAATGGAATTCACTCCCAAATGGTGGTTTATGCTTAAATAACCCTTTTGTAAGCATAATAACACGTTTCCATTGAAAGTAACAGAAATATTCACATGTCAAGTTTTTATGTGTGCAAAATGCTTTTCAGAGCGAGAGAAGCACTTTTTGACCAACAATGTGATTCTGACCTTTCAATTTTGATATTGCTCAAAACTAATGGAATTCACTCCCAAATGGTGGTTTATGCTTAAATAACCCTTTTGTAAGCATAATAACACGTTTCCATTGAAAGAAACAGAAATATTCACATGTCAAGTTTTTATGCGTGCAAAATGCTTTTCAGAGCGAGAGAAGCACTTTTTGACCAACAATGTGACTCTGACCTTTCAATTTTGATATTGCTCAAAACTAATGGAATTCACTCCCAAATGGTGGTTTATGCTTAAATAACCCTTTTGTAAGCATAATAACACGTTTCCATTGAAAGAAACAGAAATATTCACATGTCAAGTTTTTATGCGTGCAAAATGCTTTTCAGAGCGAGAGAAGCACTTTTTGACCAACAATGTGACTCTGACCTTTCAATTTTGATATTGCTCAAAACTAATGGAATTCACTCCCAAATGGTGGTTTATGCTTAAATAACCCTTTTGTAAGCATAATAACACGTTTCCATTGAAAGTAACAGAAATATTCACATGTCAAGTTTTTATGTGTGCAAAATGCTTTTCAGAGCGAGAGAAGCAGTTTTTGACAAACAATGTGATTCTGACCTTTCAATTTTGATATTGCTCAAAACTAATGGAATTCACTCCCAAATGGTGGTTTATGCTTAAATAACCCTTTTGTAAGCATAATAACACGTTTCCATTGAAAGAAACAGAAATATTCACATGTCAAGTTTTTATGCGTGCAAAATGCTTTTCAGAGCGAGAGAAGCACTTTTTGACCAACAATGTGATTCTGACCTTTCAATTTTGATATTGCTCAAAACTAATGGAATTCACTCCCAAATGGTGGTTTATGCTTAAATAACCCTTTTGTAAGCATAATAACACGTTTCCATTGAAAGTAACAGAAATATTCACATGTCAAGTTTTTATGTGTGCAAAATGCTTTTCAGAGCGAGAGAAGCACTTTTTGACCAACAATGTGATTCTGACCTTTCAATTTTGATATTGCTCAAAACTAATGGAATTCACTCCCAAATGGTGGTTTATGCTTAAATAACCCTTTTGTAAGCATAATAACACGTTTCCATTGAAAGAAACATAAATATTCACATGTCAAGTTTTTATGCGTGCAAAATGCTTTTCAGAGCGAGAGAAGCACTTTTTGACCAACAATGTGATTTTTACCTTACAATGTTGATATTACTCAAAACTAATGGAATTCACTCCCAAATGGTGGTTTATGCTTAAATAACCCATTTGTAAGCATAATAACACGTTTCCATTGAAAGTAACAGAAATATTCACATGTCAAGTTTTTATGTGTGCAAAATGCTTTTCAGAGCGAGAGAAGCACTTTTTGACCAACAATGTCATTCTGACCTTTCAATTTTGATATTGCTCAAAACTAATGGAATTCACTCCCAAATGGTGGTTTATGCTTAAATAACCCTTTTGTAAGCATAATAACACGTTTGAATTGAAGGAAACAGAAATATTCACATGTCAAGTTTTTATGCGTGCAAAATGCTTTTCAGAGCGAGAGAAGCACTTTTTGACCAACAATGTGATTTTTACCTTACAATGTTGATATTGCTCAAAACTAATGGAATTCACTCCCAAATGGTGGTTTATGCTTAAATAACCCTTTTGTAAGCATAATAACACGTTTCCATTGAAAGTAACAGAAATATTCACATGTCAAGTTTTTATGTGTGCAAAATGCTTTTCAGAGCGAGAGAAGCACTTTTTGACCAACAATGTGATTCTGACCTTTCAATTTTGATATTGCTCAAAACTAATGGAATTCACTCCCAAATGGTGGTTTATGCTTAAATAACCCTTTTGTAAGCATAATAACACGTTTCCATTGAAAGAAACAGAAATATTCACATGTCAAGTTTTTATGCGTGCAAAATGCTTTTCAGAGCGAGAGAAGCACTTTTTGACCAACAATGTGACTCTGACCTTTCAATTTTGATATTGCTCAAAACTAATGGAATTCACTCCCAAATGGTGGTTTATGCTTAAATAACCCTTTTGTAAGCATAATAACACGTTTCCATTGAAAGAAACAGAAATATTCACATGTCAAGTTTTTATGCGTGCAAAATGCTTTTCAGAGCAAGAGAAGCACTTTTTGACCAACAATGTGATTTTACCTTACAATGTTGATATTACTCAAAACTAATGGAATTCACTCCCAAATGGTGGTTTATGCTTAAATAACCCTTTTGTAAGCATAATAACACGTTTCCATTGAAAGTAACAGAAATATTCACGTTTCTAGTTTTTATGTGTGCAAAATGCTTTTCAGAGCGAGAGAAGCACTTTTTGACCAACAATGTGATTTTTACCTTACAATGTTGATATTGCTCAAAACTAATGGAATTCACTCCCAAATGGTGGTTTATGCTTAAATAACCCTTTTGTAAGCATAATAACACGTTTCCATTGAAAGTAACAGAAATATTCACATGTCAAGTTTTTATGTGTGCAAAATGCTTTTCAGAGCGAGAGAAGCACTTTTTGACCAACAATGTGATTCTGACCTTTCAATATTGATATTGCTCAAAACTAATGGAATTCACTCCCAAATGGTGGTTTATGCTTAAATAACCCTTTTTTAAGCATAATAACACGTTTGAATTGAAAGAAACAGAAATATTCACATGTCAAGTTTTTATGCGTGCAAAATGCTTTTCAGAGCGAGAGAAGCACTTTTTGACCAACAATGTGATTTTTACCTTACAATGTTGATATTGCTCAAAACTAATGGAATTCACTCCCAAATGGTGGTTTATGCTTAAATAACCCTTTTGTAAGCATAATAACACGTTTCCATTGAAAGTAACAGAAATATTCACATGTCAAGTTTTTATGTGTGCAAAATGCTTTTCAGAGCGAGAGAAGCACTTTTTGACCAACAATGTGATTCTGACCTTTCAATTTTGATATTGCTCAAAACTAATGGAATTCACTCCCAAATGGTGGTTTATGCTTAAATAACCCTTTTGTAAGCATAATAACACGTTTCCATTGAAAGAAACAGAAATATTCACATGTCAAGTTTTTATGCGTGCAAAATGCTTTTCAGAGCGAGAGAAGCACTTTTTGACCAACAATGTGATTTTTACCTTACAATGTTGATATTGCTCAAAACTAATGGAATTCACTCCCAAATGGTGGTTTATGCTTAAATAACCCTTTTGTAAGCATAATAACACGTTTCCATTGAAAGTAACAGAAATATTCACATGTCAAGTTTTTATGCGTGCAAAATGCTTTTCAGAGCGAGAGAAGCACTTTTTGACCAACAATGTGATTCTGACCTTTCAATTTTGATATTGCTCAAAACTAATGGAATTCACTCCCAAATGGTGGTTTATGCTTAAATAACCCTTTTGTAAGCATAATAACACGTTTCCATTGAAAGTAACAGAAATATTCACATGTCAAGTTTTTATGTGTGCAAAATGCTTTTCAGAGCGAGAGAAGCACTTTTTGACCAACAATGTGATTCTGACCTTTCAATTTTGATATTGCTCAAAACTAATGGAATTCACTCCCAAATGGTGGTTTATGCTTAAATAACCCTTTTGTAAGCATAATAACACGTTTGAATTGAAAGAAACAGAAATATTCACATGTCAAGTTTTTATGCGTGCAAAATGCTTTTCAGAGCGAGAGAAGCACTTTTTGACCAACAATGTGATTTTTACCTTACAATGTTGATATTGCTCAAAACTAATGGAATTCACTCCCAAATGGTGGTTTATGCTTAAATAACCCTTTTGTAAGCATAATAACACGTTTCCATTGAAAGTAACAGAAATATTCACATGTCAAGTTTTTATGCGTGCAAAATGCTTTTCAGAGCGAGAGAAGCACTTTTTGACCAACAATGTGATTCTGACCTTTCAATTTTGATATTGCTCAAAACTAATGGAATTCACTCCCAAATGGTGGTTTATGCTTAAATAACCCTTTTGTACGCATAATAACACGTTTCCATTGAAAGTAACAGAAATATTCACATGTCAAGTTTTTATGTGTGCAAAATGCTTTTCAGAGCGAGAGAAGCACTTTTTGACCAACAATGTGATTCTGACCTTTCAATTTTGATATTGCTCAAAACTAATGGAATTCACTCCCAAATGGTGGTTTATGCTTAAATAACCCTTTTGTAAGCATAATAACACGTTTGAATTGAAAGAAACAGAAATATTCACATGTCAAGTTTTTATGCGTGCAAAATGCTTTTCAGAGCGAGAGAAGCACTTTTTGACCAACAATGTGATTTTTACCTTACAATGTTGATATTGCTCAAAACTAATGGAATTCACTCCCAAATGGTGGTTTATGCTTAAATAACCCTTTTGTAAGCATAATAACACGTTTCCATTGAAAGTAACAGAAATATTCACATGTCAAGTTTTTATGTGTGCAAAATGCTTTCAGAGCGAGAGAAGCACTTTTTGACCAACAATGTGATTCTGACCTTTCAATTTTGATATTGCTCAAAACTAATGGAATTCACTCCCAAATGGTGGTTTATGCTTAAATAACCCTTTTGTACACATAATAACACGTTTCCATTGAAAGTAACAGAAATATTCACATGTCAAGTTTTTATGTGTGCAAAATGCTTTTCAGAGCGAGAGAAGCACTTTTTGACCAACAATGTGATTTTTACCTTACAATGTTGATATTGCTCAAAACTAATGGAATTCACGCCCAAATGGTGGTTTATGCTTAAATAACCCTTTTGTAAGCATAATAACACGTTTCCATTGAAAGTAACAGAAATATTCACATGTCAAGTTTTTATGCGTGCAAAATGCTTTTCAGAGCGAGAGAAGCACTTTTTGACCAACAATGTGATTCTGACCTTTCAATTTTGATATTGCTCAAAACTAATGGAATTCACTCCCAAATGGTGGTTTATGCTTAAATAACCCTTTTGTAAGCATAATAACACGTTTCCATTGAAAGTAACAGAAATATTCACATGTCAAGTTTTTATGTGTGCAAAATGCTTTTCAGAGCGAGAGAAGCACTTTTTGACCAACAATGTGATTCTGACCTTTCAATTTTGATATTGCTCAAAACTAATGAATTCACTCCCAAATGGTGGTTTATGCTTAAATAACCCTTTTGTAAGCATAATAACACGTTTGAATTGAAAGAAACAGAAATATTCACATGTCAAGTTTTTATGCGTGCAAAATGCTTTTCAGAGCGAGAGAAGCACTTTTTGACCAACAATGTGATTTTTACCTTACAATGTTGATATTGCTCAAAACTAATGGAATTCACTCCCAAATGGTGGTTTATGCTTAAATAACCCTTTTGTAAGCATAATAACACGTTTCCATTGAAAGTAACAGAAATATTCACATGTCAAGTTTTTATGCGTGCAAAATGCTTTTCAGAGCGAGAGAAGCACTTTTTGACCAACAATGTGATTCTGACCTTTCAATTTTGATATTGCTCAAAACTAATGGAATTCACTCCCAAATGGTGGTTTATGCTTAAATAACCCTTTTGTACGCATAATAACACGTTTCCATTGAAAGTAACAGAAATATTCACATGTCAAGTTTTTATGTGTGCAAAATGCTTTTCAGAGCGAGAGAAGCACTTTTTGACCAACAATGTGATTCTGACCTTTCAATTTTGATATTGCTCAAAACTAATGGAATTCACTCCCAAATGGTGGTTTATGCTTAAATAACCCTTTTGTAAGCATAATAACACGTTTGAATTGAAAGAAACAGAAATATTCACATGTCAAGTTTTTATGCGTGCAAAATGCTTTTCAGAGCGAGAGAAGCACTTTTTGACCAACAATGTGATTTTTACCTTACAATGTTGATATTGCTCAAAACTAATGGAATTCACTCCCAAATGGTGGTTTATGCTTAAATAACCCTTTTGTAAGCATAATAACACGTTTCCATTGAAAGTAACAGAAATATTCACATGTCAAGTTTTTATGTGTGCAAAATGCTTTTCAGAGCGAGAGAAGCACTTTTTGACCAACAATGTGATTCTGACCTTTCAATTTTGATATTGCTCAAAACTAATGGAATTCACTCCCAAATGGTGGTTTATGCTTAAATAACCCTTTTGTACGCATAATAACACGTTTCCATTGAAAGTAACAGAAATATTCACATGTCAAGTTTTTATGTGTGCAAAATGCTTTTCAGAGCGAGAGAAGCACTTTTTGACCAACAATGTGATTTTTACCTTACAATGTTGATATTGCTCAAAACTAATGGAATTCACTCCCAAATGGTGGTTTATGCTTAAATAACCCTTTTGTAAGCATAATAACACGTTTCCATTGAAAGTAACAGAAATATTCACATGTCAAGTTTTTATGTGTGCAAAATGCTTTTCAGAGCGAGAGAAGCACTTTTTGACCAACAATGTGATTCTGACCTTTCAATATTGATATTGCTCAAAACTAATGGAATTCACTCCCAAATGGTGGTTTATGCTTAAATAACCCTTTTTTAAGCATAATAACACGTTTGAATTGAAAGAAACAGAAATATTCACATGTCAAGTTTTTATGCGTGCAAAATGCTTTTCAGAGCGAGAGAAGCACTTTTTGACCAACAATGTGACTCTGACCTTTCAATTTTGATATTGCTCAAAACTAATGGAATTCACTCCCAAATGGTGGTTTATGCTTAAATAACCCTTTTGTAAGCATAATAACACGTTTCCATTGAAAGAAACAGAAATATTCACATGTCAAGTTTTTATGCGTGCAAAATGCTTTTCAGAGCGAGAGAAGCACTTTTTGACCAACAATGTGATTTTTACCTTACAATGTTGATATTACTCAAAACTAATGGAATTCACTCCCAAATGGTGGTTTATGCTTAAATAACCCTTTTGTAAGCATAATAACACGTTTCCATTGAAAGTAACAGAAATATTCACGTTTCTAGTTTTTATGTGTGCAAAATGCTTTTCAGAGCGAGAGAAGCACTTTTTGACCAAAAATGTGATTTTTACCTTACAATGTTGATATTGCTCAAAACTAATGGAATTCACTCCCAAATGGTGGTTTATGCTTAAATAACCCTTTTGTAAGCATAATAACACGTTTCCATTGAAAGTAACAGAAATATTCACATGTCAAGTTTTTATGTGTGCAAAATGCTTTTCAGAGCGAGAGAAGCACTTTTTGACCAACAATGTGATTCTGACCTTTCAATATTGATATTGCTCAAAACTAATGGAATTCACTCCCAAATGGTGGTTTATGCTTAAATAACCCTTTTTTAAGCATAATAACACGTTTGAATTGAAAGAAACAGAAATATTCACATGTCAAGTTTTTATGCGTGCAAAATGCTTTTCAGAGCGAGAGAAGCACTTTTTGACCAACAATGTGATTTTTACCTTACAATGTTGATATTGCTCAAAACTAATGGAATTCACTCCCAAATGGTGGTTTATGCTTAAATAACCCTTTTGTAAGCATGATAACACGTTTCCATTGAAAGTAACAGAAATATTCACATGTCAAGTTTTTATGCGTGCAAAATGCTTTTCAGAGCGAGAGAAGCACTTTTTGACCAACAATGTGATTCTGACCTTTCAATTTTGATATTGCTCAAAACTAATGGAATTCACTCCCAAATGGTGGTTTATGCTTAAATAACCCTTTTGTAAGCATAATAACACGTTTCCATTGAAAGTAACAGAAATATTCACATGTCAAGTTTTTATGTGTGCAAAATGCTTTTCAGAGCGAGAGAAGCACTTTTTGACCAACAATGTGATTCTGACCTTTCAATTTTGATATTGCTCAAAACTAATGGAATTCACTCCCAAATGGTGGTTTATGCTTAAATAACCCTTTTGTAAGCATAATAACACGTTTGAATTGAAAGAAACAGAAATATTCACATGTCAAGTTTTTATGCGTGCAAAATGCTTTTCAGAGCGAGAGAAGCACTTTTTGACCAACAATGTGATTTTTACCTTACAATGTTGATATTGCTCAAAACTAATGGAATTCACTCCCAAATGGTGGTTTATGCTTAAATAACCCTTTTGTAAGCATAATAACACGTTTCCATTGAAAGTAACAGAAATATTCACATGTCAAGTTTTTATGCGTGCAAAATGCTTTTCAGAGCGAGAGAAGCACTTTTTGACCAACAATGTGATTCTGACCTTTCAATTTTGATATTGCTCAAAACTAATGGAATTCACTCCCAAATGGTGGTTTATGCTTAAATAACCCTTTTGTACGCATAATAACACGTTTCCATTGAAAGTAACAGAAATATTCACATGTCAAGTTTTTATGTGTGCAAAATGCTTTTCAGAGCGAGAGAAGCACTTTTTGACCAACAATGTGATTCTGACCTTTCAATTTTGATATTGCTCAAAACTAATGGAATTCACTCCCAAATGGTGGTTTATGCTTAAATAACCCTTTTGTAAGCATAATAACACGTTTGAATTGAAAGAAACAGAAATATTCACATGTCAAGTTTTTATGCGTGCAAAATGCTTTTCAGAGCGAGAGAAGCACTTTTTGACCAACAATGTGATTTTTACCTTACAATGTTGATATTGCTCAAAACTAATGGAATTCACTCCCAAATGGTGGTTTATGCTTAAATAACCCTTTTGTAAGCATAATAACACGTTTCCATTGAAAGTAACAGAAATATTCACATGTCAAGTTTTTATGTGTGCAAAATGCTTTTCAGAGCGAGAGAAGCACTTTTTGACCAACAATGTGATTCTGACCTTTCAATTTTGATATTGCTCAAAACTAATGGAATTCACTCCCAAATGGTGGTTTATGCTTAAATAACCCTTTTGTACGCATAATAACACGTTTCCATTGAAAGTAACAGAAATATTCACATGTCAAGTTTTTATGTGTGCAAAATGCTTTTCAGAGCGAGAGAAGCACTTTTTGACCAACAATGTGATTTTTACCTTACAATGTTGATATTGCTCAAAACTAATGGAATTCACTCCCAAATGGTGGTTTATGCTTAAATAACCCTTTTGTAAGCATAATAACACGTTTCCATTGAAAGTAACAGAAATATTCACATGTCAAGTTTTTATGTGTGCAAAATGCTTTTCAGAGCGAGAGAAGCACTTTTTGACCAACAATGTGATTCTGACCTTTCAATATTGATATTGCTCAAAACTAATGGAATTCACTCCCAAATGGTGGTTTATGCTTAAATAACCCTTTTTTAAGCATAATAACACGTTTGAATTGAAAGAAACAGAAATATTCACATGTCAAGTTTTTATGCGTGCAAAATGCTTTTCAGAGCGAGAGAAGCACTTTTTGACCAACAATGTGACTCTGACCTTTCAATTTTGATATTGCTCAAAACTAATGGAATTCACTCCCAAATGGTGGTTTATGCTTAAATAACCCTTTTGTAAGCATAATAACACGTTTCCATTGAAAGTAACAGAAATATTCACGTTTCTAGTTTTTATGTGTGCAAAATGCTTTTCAGAGCGAGAGAAGCACTTTTTGACCAACAATGTGATTTTTACCTTACAATGTTGATATTGCTCAAAACGAATGGAATTCACTCCCAAATGGTGGTTTATGCTTAAATAACCCTTTTGTAAGCATAATAACGCGTTTCCATTGAAAGTAACAGAAATATTCACATGTCAAGTTTTTATGTGTGCAAAATGCTTTTCAGAGCGAGAGAAGCACTTTTTGACCAACAATGTGACTCTGACCTTTCAATTTTGATATTGCTCAAAACTAATGGAATTCACTCCCAAATGGTGGTTTACGCTTAAATAACCCTTTTGTAAGCATAATAACACGTTTGAATTGAAAGAAACAGAAATATTCACATATCAAGTTTTTATGCGTGCAAAATGCTTTTCAGAGCGAGAGAAGCACTTTTTGACCAACAACGTGATTTTTACCTTACAATGTTGATATTGCTCAAAACTAATGGAATTCACTCCCAAATGGTGGTTTATGCTTAAATAACCCTTTTGTAAGCATAATAACACGTTTGAATTGAAAGAAACAGAAATATTCACATGTCAAGTTTTTATGTGTGCAAAATGCTTTTCAGAGCGAGAGAAGCACTTTTTGACCAACAATGTGATTCTGACCTTTCAATTTTGATATTGCTCAAAACTAATGGAATTAACTCCCAAATGGTGGTTTATGCTTAAATAACCCTTTTGTAAGCATAATAACACGTTTCCATTGAAAGAAACAGAAATATTCACATGTCAAGATTTTATGCGTGCAAAATGCTTTTCAGAGCGAGAGAAGCACTTTTTGACCAACAATGTGACTCTGACCTTTCAATTTTGATATTGCTCAAAACTAATGGAATTCACTCCCAAATGGTGGTTTATGCTTAAATAACCCTTTTGTAAGCATAATAACACGTTTCCATTGAAAGTAACAGAAATATTCACGTTTCTAGTTTTTATGTGTGCAAAATGCTTTTCAGAGCGAGAGAAGCACTTTTTGACCAACAATGTGATTTTTACCTTACAATGTTGATATTGATCAAAACGAATGGAATTCACTCCCAAATGGTGGTTTATGCTTAAATAACCCTTTTGTAAGCATAATAACGCGTTTCCATTGAAAGTAACAGAAATATTCACATGTCAAGTTTTTATGTGTGCAAAATGCTTTTCAGAGCGAGAGAAGCACTTTTTGACCAACAATGTGACTCTGACCTTTCAATTTTGATATTGCTCAAAACTAATGGAATTCACTCCCAAATGGTGGTTTACGCTTAAATAACCCTTTTGTAAGCATAATAACACGTTTGAATTGAAAGAAACAGAAATATTCACATATCAAGTTTTTATGCGTGCAAAATGCTTTTCAGAGCGAGAGAAGCACTTTTTGACCAACAACGTGATTTTTACCTTACAATGTTGATATTGCTCAAAACTAATGGAATTCACTCCCAAATGGTGGTTTATGCTTAAATAACCCTTTTGTAAGCATAATAACACGTTTGAATTGAAAGAAACAGAAATATTCACATGTCAAGTTTTTATGTGTGCAAAATGCTTTTCAGAGCGAGAGAAGCACTTTTTGACCAACAATGTGATTCTGACCTTTCAATTTTGATATTGCTCAAAACTAATGGAATTCACTCCCAAATGGTGGTTTATGCTTAAATAACCCTTTTGTAAGCATAATAACACGTTTCCATTGAAAGTAACAGAAATATTCACATGTCAAGTTTTTATGCGTGCAAAATGCTTTTCAGAGCGAGAGAAGCACTTTTTGACCAACAATGTGACTCTGACCTTTCAATTTTGATATTGCTCAAAACTAATGGAATTCACTCCCAAATGGTGGTTTATGCTTAAATAACCCTTTTGTAAGCATAATAACACGTTTCCATTGAAAGTAACAGAAATATTCACATGTCAAGTTTTTATGTGTGCAAAATGCTTTTCAGAGCGAGAGAAGCACTTTTTGACAAACAATGTGATTCTGACCTTTCAATTTTGATATTGCTCAAAACTAATGGAATTCACTCCCAAATGGTGGTTTATGCTTAAATAACCCTTTTGTAAGCATAATAACACGTTTCCATTGAAAGAAACAGAAATATTCACATGTCAAGTTTTTATGCGTGCAAAATGCTTTTCAGAGCGAGAGAAGCACTTTTTGACCAACAATGTGACTCTGACCTTTCAATTTTGATATTGCTCAAAACTAATGGAATTCACTCCCAAATGGTGGTTTATGCTTAAATAACCCTTTTGTAAGCATAATAACACGTTTCCATTGAAAGTAACAGAAATATTCACATGTCAAGTTTTTATGTGTGCAAAATGCTTTTCAGAGCGAGAGAAGCACTTTTTGACCAACAATGTGATTCTGACCTTTCAATTTTGATATTGCTCAAAACTAATGGAATTCACTCCCAAATGGTGGTTTATGCTTAAATAACCCTTTTGTAAGCATAATAACACGTTTCCATTGAAAGAAACATAAATATTCACATGTCAAGTTTTTATGCGTGCAAAATGCTTTTCAGAGCGAGAGAAGCACTTTTTGACCAACAATGTGATTTTTACCTTACAATGTTGATATTACTCAAAACTAATGGAATTCACTCCCAAATGGTGGTTTATGCTTAAATAACCCATTTGTAAGCATAATAACACGTTTCCATTGAAAGTAACAGAAATATTCACATGTCAAGTTTTTATGTGTGCAAAATGCTTTTCAGAGCGAGAGAAGCACTTTTTGACCAACAATGTCATTCTGACCTTTCAATTTTGATATTGCTCAAAACTAATGGAATTCACTCCCAAATGGTGGTTTATGCTTAAATAACCCTTTTGTAAGCATAATAACACGTTTGAATTGAAGGAAACAGAAATATTCACATGTCAAGTTTTTATGCGTGCAAAATGCTTTTCAGAGCGAGAGAAGCACTTTTTGACCAACAATGTGATTTTTACCTTACAATGTTGATATTGCTCAAAACTAATGGAATTCACTCCCAAATGGTGGTTTATGCTTAAATAACCCTTTTGTAAGCATAATAACACATTTCCATTGAAAGTAACAGAAATATTCACATGTCAAGTTTTTATGTGTGCAAAATGCTTTTCAGAGCGAGAGAAGCACTTTTTGACCAACAATGTGATTCTGACCTTTCAATTTTGATATTGCTCAAAACTAATGGAATTCACTCCCAAATGGTGGTTTATGCTTAAATAACCCTTTTGTAAGCATAATAACACGTTTCCATTGAAAGAAACAGAAATATTCACATGTCAAGATTTTATGCGTGCAAAATGCTTTTCAGAGCGAGAGAAGCACTTTTTGACCAACAATGTGACTCTGACCTTTCAATTTTGATATTGCTCAAAACTAATGGAATTCACTCCCAAATGGTGGTTTATGCTTAAATAACCCTTTTGTAAGCATAATAACACGTTTCCATTGAAAGTAACAGAAATATTCACATGTCAAGTTTTTATGTGTGCAAAATGCTTTTCAGAGCGAGAGAAGCACTTTTTGACCAACAATGTGATTCTGACCTTTCAATTTTGATATTGCTCAAAACTAATGGAATTCACTCCCAAATGGTGGTTTATGCTTAAATAACCCTTTTGTAAGCATAATAACACGTTTCCATTGAAAGAAACAGAAATATTCACATGTCAAGTTTTTATGCGTGCAAAATGCTTTTCAGAGCGAGAGAAGCACTTTTTGACCAACAATGTGATTTTTACCTTACAATGTTGATATTACTCAAAACTAATGGAATTCACTCCCAAATGGTGGTTTATGCTTAAATAACCCTTTTGTAAGCATAATAACACGTTTCCATTGAAAGTAACAGAAATATTCACGTTTCTAGTTTTTATGTGTGCAAAATGCTTTTCAGAGCGAGAGAAGCACTTTTTGACCAACAATGTGATTTTTACCTTACAATGTTGATATTGCTCAAAACTAATGGAATTCACTCCCAAATGGTGGTTTATGCTTAAATAACCCTTTTGTAAGCATAATAACACGTTTCCATTGAAAGTAACAGAAATATTCACATGTCAAGTTTTTATGTGTGCAAAATGCTTTTCAGAGCGAGAGAAGCACTTTTTGACCAACAATGTGATTCTGACCTTTCAATATTGATATTGCTCAAAACTAATGGAATTCACTCCCAAATGGTGGTTTATGCTTAAATAACCCTTTTTTAAGCATAATAACACGTTTGAATTGAAAGAAACAGAAATATTCACATGTCAAGTTTTTATGCGTGCAAAATGCTTTTCAGAGCGAGAGAAGCACTTTTTGACCAACAATGTGATTTTTACCTTACAATGTTGATATTGCTCAAAACTAATGGAATTCACTCCCAAATGGTGGTTTATGCTTAAATAACCCTTTTGTAAGCATAATAACACGTTTCCATTGAAAGTAACAGAAATATTCACATGTCAAGTTTTTATGTGTGCAAAATGCTTTTCAGAGCGAGAGAAGCACTTTTTGACCAACAATGTGATTCTGACCTTTCAATTTTGATATTGCTCAAAACTAATGGAATTCACTCCCAAATGGTGGTTTATGCTTAAATAACCCTTTTGTAAGCATAATAACACGTTTCCATTGAAAGAAACAGAAATATTCACATGTCAAGTTTTTATGCGTGCAAAATGCTTTTCAGAGCGAGAGAAGCACTTTTTGACCAACAATGTGATTTTTACCTTACAATGTTGATATTGCTCAAAACTAATGGAATTCACTCCTAAATGGTGGTTTATGCTTAAATAACCCTTTTGTAAGCATAATAACACGTTTCCATTGAAAGTAACAGAAATATTCACATGTCAAGTTTTTATGCGTGCAAAATGCTTTTCAGAGCGAGAGAAGCACTTTTTGACCAACAATGTGATTCTGACCTTTCAATTTTGATATTGCTCAAAACTAATGGAATTCACTCCCAAATGGTGGTTTATGCTTAAATAACCCTTTTGTAAGCATAATAACACGTTTCCATTGAAAGTAACAGAAATATTCACATGTCAAGTTTTTATGTGTGCAAAATGCTTTTCAGAGCGAGAGAAGCACTTTTTGACCAACAATGTGATTCTGACCTTTCAATTTTGATATTGCTCAAAACTAATGGAATTCACTCCCAAATGGTGGTTTATGCTTAAATAACCCTTTTGTAAGCATAATAACACGTTTGAATTGAAAGAAACAGAAATATTCACATGTCAAGTTTTTATGCGTGCAAAATGCTTTTCAGAGCGAGAGAAGCACTTTTTGACCAACAATGTGATTTTTACCTTACAATGTTGATATTGCTCAAAACTAATGGAATTCACTCCCAAATGGTGGTTTATGCTTAAATAACCCTTTTGTAAGCATAATAACACGTTTCCATTGAAAGTAACAGAAATATTCACATGTCAAGTTTTTATGCGTGCAAAATGCTTTTCAGAGCGAGAGAAGCACTTTTTGACCAACAATGTGATTCTGACCTTTCAATTTTGATATTGCTCAAAACTAATGGAATTCACTCCCAAATGGTGGTTTATGCTTAAATAACCCTTTTGTACGCATAATAACACGTTTCCATTGAAAGTAACAGAAATATTCACATGTCAAGTTTTTATGTGTGCAAAATGCTTTTCAGAGCGAGAGAAGCACTTTTTGACCAACAATGTGATTCTGACCTTTCAATTTTGATATTGCTCAAAACTAATGTAATTCACTCCCAAATGGTGGTTTATGCTTAAATAACCCTTTTGTAAGCATAATAACACGTTTGAATTGAAAGAAACAGAAATATTCACATGTCAAGTTTTTATGCGTGCAAAATGCTTTTCAGAGCGAGAGAAGCACTTTTTGACCAACAATGTGACTCTGACCTTTCAATTTTGATATTGCTCAAAACTAATGGAATTCACTCCCAAATGGTGGTTTATGCTTAAATAACCCTTTTGTAAGCATAATAACACGTTTCCATTGAAAGTAACAGAAATATTCACATGTCAAGTTTTTATGTGTGCAAAATGCTTTTCAGAGCGAGAGAAGCACTTTTTGACCAACAATGTGATTCTGACCTTTCAATTTTGATATTGCTCAAAACTAATGGAATTCACTCCCAAATGGTGGTTTATGCTTAAATAACCCTTTTGTAAGCATAATAACACGTTTCCATCGAAAGAAACAGAAATATTCACATGTCAAGTTTTTATGCGTGCAAAATGCTTTTCAGAGCGAGAGAAGCACTTTTTGACCAACAATGTGACTCTGACCTTTCAATTTTGATATTGCTCAAAACTAATGGAATTCACTCCCAAATGGTGGTTTATGCTTAAATAACCCTTTTGTAAGCATAATAACACGTTTCCATTGAAAGTAACAGAAATATTCACATGTCAAGTTTTTATGTGTGCAAAATGCTTTTCAGAGCGAGAGAAGCACTTTTTGACCAACAATGTGATTCTGACCTTTCAATTTTGATATTGCTCAAAACTAATGGAATTCACTCCCAAATGGTGGTTTATGCTTAAATAACCCTTTTGTAAGCATAATAACACGTTTGAATTGAAAGAAACAGAAATATTCACATGTCAAGTTTTTATGCGTGCAAAATGCTTTTCAGAGCGAGAGAAGCACTTTTTGACCAACAATGTGATTTTTACCTTACAATGTTGATATTGCTCAAAACTAATGGAATTCACTCCCAAATGGTGGTTTATGCTTAAATAACCCTTTTGTAAGCATAATAACACGTTTCCATTGAAAGTAACAGAAATATTCACATGTCAAGTTTTTATGCGTGCAAAATGCTTTTCAGAGCGAGAGAAGCACTTTTTGACCAACAATGTGATTCTGACCTTTCAATTTTGATATTGCTCAAAACTAATGGAATTCACTCCCAAATGGTGGTTTATGCTTAAATAACCCTTTTGTACGCATAATAACACGTTTCCATTGAAAGTAACAGAAATATTCACATGTCAAGTTTTTATGTGTGCAAAATGCTTTTCAGAGCGAGAGAAGCACTTTTTGACCAACAATGTGATTCTGACCTTTCAATTTTGATATTGCTCAAAACTAATGTAATTCACTCCCAAATGGTGGTTTATGCTTAAATAACCCTTTTGTAAGCATAATAACACGTTTGAATTGAAAGAAACAGAAATATTCACATGTCAAGTTTTTATGCGTGCAAAATGCTTTTCAGAGCGAGAGAAGCACTTTTTGACCAACAATGTGACTCTGACCTTTCAATTTTGATATTGCTCAAAACTAATGGAATTCACTCCCAAATGGTGGTTTATGCTTAAATAACCCTTTGTAAGCATAATAACACGTTTCCATTGAAAGTAACAGAAATATTCACATGTCAAGTTTTTATGTGTGCAAAATGCTTTTCAGAGCGAGAGAAGCACTTTTTGACCAACAATGTGATTCTGACCTTTCAATTTTGATATTGCTCAAAACTAATGGAATTCACTCCCAAATGGTGGTTTATGCTTAAATAACCCTTTTGTAAGCATAATAACACGTTTCCATCGAAAGAAACAACAGAAATATTCACATGTCAAGTTTTTATGCGTGCAAAATGCTTTTCAGAGCGAGAGAAGCACTTTTTGACCAACAATGTGACTCTGACCTTTCAATTTTGATATTGCTCAAAACTAATGGAATTCACTCCCAAATGGTGGTTTATGCTTAAATAACCCTTTTGTAAGCATAATAACACGTTTCCATTGAAAGTAACAGAAATATTCACATGTCAAGTTTTATGTGTGCAAAATGCTTTTCAGAGCGAGAGAAGCACTTTTTGACCAACAATGTGATTCTGACCTTTCAATTTGATATTGCTCAAAACTAATGGAATTCACTCCAAATGGTGGTTTATGCTTAAATAACCCTTTTGTAAGCATAATAACACGTTTCCATTGAAAGAAACAGAAATATTCACATGTCAAGTTTTTATGCGTGCAAAATGCTTATCAGAGCGAGAGAAGCACTTTTTGACCAACAATGTGACTCTGACCTTTCAATTTTGATATTGCTCAAACTAATGGAATTCACTCCCAAATGGTGGTTTATGCTTAAATAACCCTTTTGTAAGCATAATAACACGTTTCCATTGAAAGTAACAGAAATATTCACATGTCAAGTTTTATGTGTGCAAAATGCTTTTCAGAGCGAGAGAAGCACTTTTTGACCAACAATGTGATTCTGACCTTTCAATTTTGATATTGCTCAAACTAATGGAATTCACTCCCAAATGGTGGTTTATGCTTAAATAACCCTTTTGTAAGCATAATAACACGTTTCCATTGAAAGAAACAGAAATATTCACATGTCAAGTTTTTATGCGTGCAAAATGCTTTTCAGAGCGAGAGAAGCACTTTCAGACCAACAATGTGACTCTGACCTTTCAATTTTGATATTGCTCAAAACTAATGGAATTCACTCCCAAATGGTGGTTTATGCTTAAATAACCCTTTTGTAAGCATAATAACACGTTTCCATTGAAAGTAACAGAAATATTCACGTTTCTAGTTTTTATGTGTGCAAAATGCTTTTCAGAGCGAGAGAAGCACTTTTTGACCAACAATGTAATTTTTACCTTACAATGTTGATATTGCTCAAAACGAATGGAATTCACTCCCAAATGGTGGTTTATGCTTAAATAACCCTTTTGTAAGCATAATAACGCGTTTCCATTGAAAGTAACAGAAATATTCACATGTCAAGTTTTTATGCGTGCAAAATGCTTATCAGAGCGAGAGAAGCACTTTTGACCAACAATGTGACTCTGACCTTTCAATTTTGATATTGCTCAAAACTAATGGAATTCACTCCCAAATGGTGGTTTATGCTTAAATAACCCTTTTGTAAGCATAATAACACGTTTCCATTGAAAGTAACAGAAATATTCACATGTCAAGTTTTTATGTGTGCAAAATGCTTTTCAGAGCGAGAGAAGCACTTTTTGACCAACAATGTGATTCTGACCTTTCAATTTTGATATTGCTCAAAACTAATGGAATTCACTCCCAAATGGTGGTTTATGCTTAAATAACCCTTTTGTAAGCATAATAACACGTTTCCATTGAAAGAAACAGAAATATTCACATGTCAAGTTTTTATGCGTGCAAAATGCTTTTCAGAGCGAGAGAAGCACTTTTAGACCAACAATGTGACTCTGACCTTTCAATTTTGATATTGCTCAAAACTAATGGAATTCACTCCCAAATGGTGGTTTATGCTTAAATAACCCTTTTGTAAGCATAATAACACGTTTCCATTGAAAGTAACAGAAATATTCACGTTTCTAGTTTTTATGTGTGCAAAATGCTTTTCAGAGCGAGAGAAGCACTTTTTGACCAACAATGTGATTTTTACCTTACAATGTTGATATTGCTCAAAACTAATGGAATTCACTCCCAAATGGTGGTTTATGCTTAAATAACCCTTTTGTAAGCATAATAACGCGTTTCCATTGAAGTAACAGAAATATTCACATGTCAAGTTTTTATGTGTGCAAAATGCTTTTCAGAGCGAGAGAAGCACTTTTTGACCAACAATGTGATTCTGACCTTTCAATTTTGATATTGCTCAAAACTAATGGAATTCACTCCCAAATGGTGGTTTATGCTTAAATAACCCTTTTGTAAGCATAATAACACGTTTCCATTGAAAGAAACAGAAATATTCACATGTCAAGTTTTTATGCGTGCAAAATGCTTTTCAGAGCGAGAGAAGCACTTTTTGACCAACAATGTGACTCTGACCTTTCAATTTTGATATTGCTCAAAACTAATGGAATTCACTCCCAAATGGTGGTTTATGCTTAAATAACCCTTTTGTAAGCATAATAACACGTTTCCATTGAAAGAAACAGAAATATTCACATGTCAAGTTTTTATGCGTGCAAAATGCTTTTCAGAGCGAGAGAAGCACTTTTTGACCAACAATGTGATTTTTACCTTACAATGTTGATATTACTCAAAACTAATGGAATTCACTCCCAAATGGTGGTTTATGCTTAAATAACCCTTTTGTAAGCATAATAACACGTTTCCATTGAAAGTAACAGAAATATTCACGTTTCTAGTTTTTATGTGTGCAAAATGCTTTTCAGAGCGAGAGAAGCACTTTTTGACCAACAATGTGATTTTTACCTTACAATGTTGATATTGCTCAAAACTAATGGAATTCACTCCCAAATGGTGGTTTATGCTTAAATAACCCTTTTGTAAGCATAATAACACGTTTCCATTGAAAGTAACAGAAATATTCACATGTCAAGTTTTTATGTGTGCAAAATGCTTTTCAGAGCGAGAGAAGCACTTTTTGACCAACAATGTGATTCTGACCTTTCAATTTTGATATTGCTCAAAACTAATGGAATTCACTCCCAAATGGTGGTTTATGCTTAAATAACCCTTTTGTAAGCATAATAACACGTTTCCATTGAAAGAAACAGAAATATTCACATGTCAAGATTTTATGCGTGCAAAATGCTTTTCAGAGCGAGAGAAGCACTTTTTGACCAACAATGTGACTCTGACCTTTCAATTTTGATATTGCTCAAAACTAATGGAATTCACTCCCAAATGGTGGTTTATGCTTAAATAACCCTTTTGTAAGCATAATAACACGTTTCCATTGAAAGTAACAGAAATATTCACATGTCAAGTTTTTATGTGTGCAAAATGCTTTTCAGAGCGAGAGAAGCACTTTTTGACCAACAATGTGATTCTGACCTTTCAATTTTGATATTGCTCAAAACTAATGGAATTCACTCCCAAATGGTGGTTTATGCTTAAATAACCCTTTTGTAAGCATAATAACACGTTTCCATTGAAAGAAACAGAAATATTCACATGTCAAGTTTTTATGCGTGCAAAATGCTTTTCAGAGCGAGAGAAGCACTTTTTGACCAACAATGTGATTTTTACCTTACAATGTTGATATTACTCAAAACTAATGGAATTCACTCCCAAATGGTGGTTTATGCTTAAATAACCCTTTTGTAAGCATAATAACACGTTTCCATTGAAAGTAACAGAAATATTCACGTTTCTAGTTTTTATGTGTGCAAAATGCTTTTCAGAGCGAGAGAAGCACTTTTTGACCAACAATGTGATTTTTACCTTACAATGTTGATATTGCTCAAAACTAATGGAATTCACTCCCAAATGTTGGTTTATGCTTAAATAACCCTTTTGTAAGCATAATAACACGTTTCCATTGAAAGTAACAGAAATATTCACATGTCAAGTTTTTATGTGTGCAAAATGCTTTTCAGAGCGAGAGAAGCACTTTTTGACCAACAATGTGATTCTGACCTTTCAATATTGATATTGCTCAAAACTAATGGAATTCACTCCCAAATGGTGGTTTATGCTTAAATAACCCTTTTTTAAGCATAATAACACGTTTGAATTGAAAGAAACAGAAATATTCACATGTCAAGTTTTTATGCGTGCAAAATGCTTTTCAGAGCGAGAGAAGCACTTTTTGACCAACAATGTGATTTTTACCTTACAATGTTGATATTGCTCAAAACTAATGGAATTCACTCCCAAATGGTGGTTTATGCTTAAATAACCCTTTTGTAAGCATAATAACACGTTTCCATTGAAAGTAACAGAAATATTCACATGTCAAGTTTTTATGTGTGCAAAATGCTTTTCAGAGCGAGAGAAGCACTTTTTGACCAACAATGTGATTCTGACCTTTCAATTTTGATATTGCTCAAAACTAATGGAATTCACTCCCAAATGGTGGTTTATGCTTAAATAACCCTTTTGTAAGCATAATAACACGTTTCCATTGAAAGAAACAGAAATATTCACATGTCAAGTTTTTATGCGTGCAAAATGCTTTTCAGAGCGAGAGAAGCACTTTTTGACCAACAATGTGACTCTGACCTTTCAATTTTGATATTGCTCAAAACTAATGGAATTCACTCCCAAATTGTGGTTTATGCTTAAATAACCCTTTTGTAAGCATAATAACACGTTTCCATTGAAAGTAACAGAAATATTCACATGTCAAGTTTTTATGTGTGCAAAATGCTTTTCAGAGCGAGAGAAGCACTTTTTGACCAACAATGTGATTCTGACCTTTCAATTTTGATATTGCTCAAAACTAATGGAATTCACTCCCAAATGGTGGTTTATGCTTAAATAACCCTTTTGTAAGCATAATAACACGTTTCCATTGAAAGAAACAGAAATATTCACATGTCAAGTTTTTATGCGTGCAAAATGCTTTTCAGAGCGAGAGAAGCACTTTTAGACCAACAATGTGACTCTGACCTTTCAATTTTGATATTGCTCAAAACTAATGGAATTCACTCCCAAATGGTGGTTTATGCTTAAATAACCCTTTTGTAAGCATAATAACACGTTTCCATTGAAAGTAACAGAAATATTCACGTTTCTAGTTTTTATGTGTGCAAACTGCTTTTCAGAGCGAGAGAAGCACTTTTTGACCAACAATGTGATTTTTACCTTACAATGTTGATATTGCTCAAAACGAATGGAATTCACTCCCAAATGGTGGTTTATGCTTCAATAACCCTTTTGTAAGCATAATAACGCGTTTCCATTGAAAGTAACAGAAATATTCACATGTCAAGTTTTTATGCGTGCAAAATGCTTATCAGAGCGAGAGAAGCACTTTTTGACCAACAATGTGACTCTGACCTTTCAATTTTGATATTGCTCAAAACTAATGGAATTCACTCCCAAATGGTGGTTTATGCTTAAATAACCCTTTTGTAAGCATAATAACACGTTTCCATTGAAAGTAACAGAAATATTCACATGTCAAGTTTTTATGTGTGCAAAATGCTTTTCAGAGCGAGAGAAGCACTTTTTGACCAACAATGTGATTCTGACCTTTCAATTTTGATATTGCTCAAAACTAATGGAATTCACTCCCAAATGGTGGTTTATGCTTAAATAACCCTTTTGTAAGCATAATAACACGTTTCCATTGAAAGAAACAGAAATATTCACATGTCAAGTTTTTATGCGTGCAAAATGCTTTTCAGAGCGAGAGAAGCACTTTTAGACCAACAATGTGACTCTGACCTTTCAATTTTGATATTGCTCAAAACTAATGGAATTCACTCCCAAATGGTGGTTTATGCTTAAATAACCCTTTTGTAAGCATAATAACACGTTTCCATTGAAAGTAACAGAAATATTCACGTTTCTAGTTTTTATGTGTGCAAAATGCTTTTCAGAGCGAGAGAAGCACTTTTTGACCAACAATGTGATTTTTACCTTACAATGTTGATATTGCTCAAAACTAATGGAATTCACTCCCAAATGGTGGTTTATGCTTAAATAACCCTTTTGTAAGCATAATAACGCGTTTCCATTGAAAGTAACAGAAATATTCACATGTCAAGTTTTTATGTGTGCAAAATGCTTTTCAGAGCGAGAGAAGCACTTTTTGACCAACAATGTGATTCTGACCTTTCAATTTTGATATTGCTCAAAACTAATGGAATTCACTCCCAAATGGTGGTTTATGCTTAAATAACCCTTTTGTAAGCATAATAACACGTTTCCATTGAAAGAAACAGAAATATTCACGTCAAGTTTTTATGCGTGCAAAATGCTTTTCAGAGCGAGAGAAGCACTTTTTGACCAACAATGTGACTCTGACCTTTCAATTTTGATATTGCTCAAAACTAATGGAATTCACTCCCAAATGGTGGTTTATGCTTAAATAACCCTTTTGTAAGCATAATAACACGTTTCCATTGAAAGAAACAGAAATATTCACATGTCAAGTTTTTATGCGTGCAAAATGCTTTTCAGAGCGAGAGAAGCACTTTTTGACCAACAATGTGATTTTTACCTTACAATGTTGATATTACTCAAAACTAATGGAATTCACTCCCAAATGGTGGTTTATGCTTAAATAACCCTTTTGTAAGCATAATAACACGTTTCCATTGAAAGTAACAGAAATATTCACGTTTCTAGTTTTTATGTGTGCAAAATGCTTTTCAGAGCGAGAGAAGCACTTTTTGACCAACAATGTGATTTTTACCTTACAATGTTGATATTGCTCAAAACTAATGGAATTCACTCCCAAATGGTGGTTTATGCTTAAATAACCCTTTTGTAAGCATAATAACACGTTTCCATTGAAAGTAACAGAAATATTCACATGTCAAGTTTTTATGTGTGCAAAATGCTTTTCAGAGCGAGAGAAGCACTTTTTGACCAACAATGTGATTCTGACCTTTCAATTTTGATATTGCTCAAAACTAATGGAATTCACTCCCAAATGGTGGTTTATGCTTAAATAACCCTTTTGTAAGCATAATAACACGTTTCCATTGAAAGAAACAGAAATATTCACATGTCAAGTTTTTATGCGTGCAAAATGCTTTTCAGAGCGAGAGAAGCACTTTTTGACCAACAATGTGACTCTGACCTTTCAATTTTGATATTGCTCAAAACTAATGGAATTCACTCCCAAATGGTGGTTTATGCTTAAATAACCCTTTTGTAAGCATAATAACACGTTTCCATTGAAAGTAACAGAAATATTCACGTTTCTAGTTTTTATGTGTGCAAAATGCTTTTCAGAGCGAGAGAAGCCCTTTTTGACCAACAATGTGATTCTGACCTTTCAATTTTGATATTGCTCAAAACTAATGGAATTCACTCCCAAATGGTGGTTTATGCTTAAATAACCCTTTTGTAAGCATAATAACACGTTTCCATTGAAAGAAACAGAAATATTCACATGTCAAGTTTTTATGCGTGCAAAATGCTTTTCAGAGCGAGAGAAGCACTTTTTGACCAACAATGTGATTTTTACCTTACAATGTTGATATTACTCAAAACTAATGGAATTCACTCCCAAATGGTGGTTTATGCTTAAATAACCCTTTTGTAAGCATAATAACACGTTTCCATTGAAAGTAACAGAAATATTCACATGTCAAGTTTTTATGTGTGCAAAATGCTTTTCAGAGCGAGAGAAGCACTTTTTGACCAACAATGTGATTCTGACCTTTCAATTTTGATATTGCTCAAAACTAATGGAATTCACTCCCAAATGGTGGTTTATGCTTAAATAACCCTTTTGTAAGCATAATAACACGTTTCCATTGAAAGAAACAGAAATATTCACATGTCAAGTTTTTATGCGTGCAAAATGCTTTTCAGAGCGAGAGAAGCACTTTTTGACCAACAATGTGATTCTGACCTTTCAATTTTGATATTGCTCAAAACTAATGGAATTCACTCCCAAATGGTGGTTTATGCTTAAATAACCCTTTTGTAAGCATAATAACACGTTTCCATTGAAAGTAACAGAAATATTCACATGTCAAGTTTTTTTGTGTGCAAAATGCTTTTCAGAGCGAGAGAAGCACTTTTTGACCAACAATGTGATTCTGACCTTTCGATTTTGATATTGCTCAAAACTAATGGAATTCACTCCCAAATGGTGGTTTATGCTTAAATAACCCTTTTGTAAGCATAATAACACGTTTCCATTGAAAGAAACAGAAATATTCACATGTCAAGTTTTTATGCGTGCAAAATGCTTTTCAGAGCGAGAGAAGCACTTTTTGACCAACAATGTGACTCTGACCTTTCAATTTTGATATTGCTCAAAACTAATGGAATTCACTCCCAAATGGTGGTTTATGCTTAAATAACCCTTTTGTAAGCATAATAACACGTTTCCATTGAAAGAAACAGAAATATTCACATGTCAAGTTTTTATGCGTGCAAAATGCTTTTCAGAGCGAGAGAAGCACTTTTTGACCAACAATGTGATTTTTACCTTACAATGTTGATATTACTCAAAACTAATGGAATTCACTCCCAAATGGTGGTTCATGCTTAAATAACCCTTTTGTAAGCATAATAACACGTTTCCATTGAAAGTAACAGAAATATTCACGTTTCTAGTTTTTATGTGTGCAAAATGCTTTTCAGAGCGAGAGAAGCACTTTTTGACCAACAATGTGATTTTTACCTTACAATGTTGATATTGCTCAAAACTAATGGAATTCACTCCCAAATGGTGGTTTATGCTTAAATAACCCTTTTGTAAGCATAATAACACGTTTCCATTGAAAGTAACAGAAATATTCACATGTCAAGTTTTTATGTGTGCAAAATGCTTTTCAGAGCGAGAGAAGCACTTTTTGACCAACAATGTGATTCTGACCTTTCAATTTTGATATTGCTCAAAACTAATGGAATTCACTCCCAAATGGTGGTTTATGCTTAAATAACCCTTTTGTAAGCATAATAACACGTTTCCATTGAAAGAAACAGAAATATTCACATGTCAAGTTTTTATGCGTGCAAAATGCTTTTCAGAGCGAGAGAAGCACTTTTTGACCAACAATGTGACTCTGACCTTTCAATTTTGATATTGCTCAAAACTAATGGAATTCACTCCCAAATGGTGGTTTATGCTTAAATAACCCTTTTGTAAGCATAATAACACGTTTCCATTGAAAGAAACAGAAATATTCACATGTCAAGTTTTTATGTGTGCAAAATGCTTTTCAGAGCGACAGAAGCACTTTTTGACCAACAATGTGATTCTGACCTTTCAATTTTGATATTGCTCAAAACTAATGGAATTCACTCCCAAATGGTGGTTTATGCTTAAATAACCCTTTTGTAAGCATAATAACACGTTTCCATTGAAAGAAACAGAAATATTCACATGTCAAGTTTTTATGCGTGCAAAATGCTTTTCAGAGCGAGAGAAGCACTTTTTGACCAACAATGTGACTCTGACCTTTCAATTTTGATATTGCTCAAAACTAATGGAATTCACTCCCAAATGGTGGTTTATGCTTAAATAACCCTTTTGTAAGCATAATAACACGTTTCCATTGAAAGTAACAGAAATATTCACATGTCAAGTTTTTATGTGTGCAAAATGCTTTTCAGAGCGAGAGAAGCACTTTTTGACCAACAATGTGATTCTGACATTTCAATTTTGATATTGCTCAAAACTAATGGAATTCACTCCCAAATGGTGGTTTATGCTTAAATAACCCTTTTGTAAGCATAATAACACGTTTCCATTGAAAGAAAGAGAAATATTCACATGTCAAGTTTTTATGCGTGCAAAATGCTTTTCAGAGCGAGAGAAGCACTTTTTGACCAACAATGTGATTTTTACCTTACAATGTTGATATTGCTCAAAACTAATGGAATTCACTCCCAAATGGTGGTTTATGCTTAAATAACCCTTTTGTAAGCATAATAACACGTTTCCATTGAAAGAAACATAAATATTCACATGTCAAGTTTTTATGCGTGCAAAATGCTTTTCAGAGCGAGAGAAGCACTTTTTGACCAACAATGTGATTTTTACCTTACAATGTTGATATTACTCAAAACTAATGGAATTCACTCCCAAATGGTGGTTTATGCTTAAATAACCCTTTTGTAAGCATAATAACACGTTTCCATTGAAAGTAACAGAAATATTCACGTTTCTAGTTTTTATGTGTGCAAAATGCTTTTCAGAGCGAGAGAAGCACTTTTTGACCAACAATGTGATTTTTACCTTACAATGTTGATATTGCTCAAAACTAATGGAATTCACTCCCAAATGGTGGTTTATGCTTAAATAACCCTTTTGTAAGCATAATAACACGTTTCCATTGAAAGTAACAGAAATATTCACATGTCAAGTTTTTATGTGTGCAAAATGCTTTTCAGAGCGAGAGAAGCACTTTTTGACCAACAATGTGATTCTGACCTTTCAATATTGATATTGCTCAAAACTAATGGAATTCACTCCCAAATGGTGGTTTATGCTTAAATAACCCTTTTTTAAGCATAATAACACGTTTGAATTGAAAGAAACAGAAATATTCACATGTCAAGTTTTTATGCGTGCAAAATGCTTTTCAGAGCGAGAGAAGCACTTTTTGACCAACAATGTGATTTTTACCTTACAATGTTGATATTGCTCAAAACTAATGGAATTCACTCCCAAATGGTGGTTTATGCTTAAATAACCCTTTTGTAAGCATAATAACACGTTTCCATTGAAAGTAACAGAAATATTCACATGTCAAGTTTTTATGTGTGCAAAATGCTTTTCAGAGCGAGAGAAGCACTTTTTGACCAACAATGTGATTCTGACCTTTCAATTTTGATATTGCTCAAAACTAATGGAATTCACTCCCAAATGGTGGTTTATGCTTAAATAACCCTTTTGTAAGCATAATAACACGTTTCCATTGAAAGTAACAGAAATATTCACGTTTCTAGTTTTTATGTGTGCAAAATGCTTTTCAGAGCGAGAGAAGCACTTTTTGACCAACAATGTGATTTTTACCTTACAATGTTGATATTGCTCAAAACTAATGGAATTCACTCCCAAATGGTGGTTTATGCTTAAATAACCCTTTTGTAAGCATAATAACACGTTTCCATTGAAAGTAACAGAAATATTCACATGTCAAGTTTTTATGTGTGCAAAATGCTTTTCAGAGCGAGAGAAGCACTTTTTGACCAACAATGTGATTCTGACCTTTCAATATTGATATTGCTCAAAACTAATGGAATTCACTCCCAAATGGTGGTTTATGCTTAAATAACCCTTTTTTAAGCATAATAACACGTTTGAATTGAAAGAAACAGAAATATTCACATGTCAAGTTTTTATGCGTGCAAAATGCTTTTCAGAGCGAGAGAAGCACTTTTTGACCAACAATGTGATTTTTACCTTACAATGTTGATATTGCTCAAAACTAATGGAATTCACTCCCAAATGGTGGTTTATGCTTAAATAACCCTTTTGTAAGCATAATAACACGTTTCCATTGAAAGTAACAGAAATATTCACATGTCAAGTTTTTATGTGTGCAAAATGCTTTTCAGAGCGAGAGAAGCACTTTTTGACCAACAATGTGATTCTGACCTTTCAATTTTGATATTGCTCAAAACTAATGGAATTCACTCCCAAATGGTGGTTTATGCTTAAATAACCCTTTTGTAAGCATAATAACACGTTTCCATTGAAAGAAACAGAAATATTCACATGTCAAGTTTTTATTCGTGCAAAATGCTTTTCAGAGCGAGAGAAGCACTTTTTGACCAACAATGTGATTCTGACCTTTCAATTTTGATATTACTCAAAACTAATGGAATTCACTCCCAAATGGTGGTTTATGCTTAAATAACCCTTTTGTAAGCATAATAACACGTTTCCATTGAAAGTAACAGAAATATTCACGTTTCTAGTTTTTATGTGTGCAAAATGCTTTTCAGAGCGAGAGAAGCACTTTTTGACCAACAATGTGATTTTTACCTTACAATGTTGATATTGCTCAAAACTAATGGAATTCACTCCCAAATGTTGGTTTATGCTTAAATAACCCTTTTGTAAGCATAATAACACGTTTCCATTGAAAGTAACAGAAATATTCACATGTCAAGTTTTTATGTGTGCAAAATGCTTTTCAGAGCGAGAGAAGCACTTTTTGACCAACAATGTGATTCTGACCTTTCAATATTGATATTGCTCAAAACTAATGGAATTCACTCCCAAATGGTGGTTTATGCTTAAATAACCCTTTTTTAAGCATAATAACACGTTTGAATTGAAAGAAACAGAAATATTCACATGTCAAGTTTTTATGCGTGCAAAATGCTTTTCAGAGCGAGAGAAGCACTTTTTGACCAACAATGTGATTTTTACCTTACAATGTTGATATTGCTCAAAACTAATGGAATTCACTCCCAAATGGTGGTTTATGCTTAAATAACCCTTTTGTAAGCATAATAACACGTTTCCATTGAAAGTAACAGAAATATTCACATGTCAAGTTTTTATGTGTGCAAAATGCTTTTCAGAGCGAGAGAAGCACTTTTTGACCAACAATGTGATTCTGACCTTTCAATTTTGATATTGCTCAAAACTAATGGAATTCACTCCCAAATGGTGGTTTATGCTTAAATAACCCTTTTGTAAGCATAATAACACGTTTCCATTGAAAGAAACAGAAATATTCACATGTCAAGTTTTTATGCGTGCAAAATGCTTTTCAGAGCGAGAGAAGCACTTTTTGACCAACAATGTGACTCTGACCTTTCAATTTTGATATTGCTCAAAACTAATGGAATTCACTCCCAAATTGTGGTTTATGCTTAAATAACCCTTTTGTAAGCATAATAACACGTTTCCATTGAAAGTAACAGAAATATTCACATGTCAAGTTTTTATGTGTGCAAAATGCTTTTCAGAGCGAGAGAAGCACTTTTTGACCAACAATGTGATTCTGACCTTTCAATTTTGATATTGCTCAAAACTAATGGAATTCACTCCCAAATGGTGGTTTATGCTTAAATAACCCTTTTGTAAGCATAATAACACGTTTCCATTGAAAGAAACAGAAATATTCACATGTCAAGTTTTTATGCGTGCAAAATGCTTTTCAGAGCGAGAGAAGCACTTTTAGACCAACAATGTGACTCTGACCTTTCAATTTTGATATTGCTCAAAACTAATGGAATTCACTCCCAAATGGTGGTTTATGCTTAAATAACCCTTTTGTAAGCATAATAACACGTTTCCATTGAAAGTAACAGAAATATTCACGTTTCTAGTTTTTATGTGTGCAAAATGCTTTTCAGAGCGAGAGAAGCACTTTTTGACCAACAATGTGATTTTTACCTTACAATGTTGATATTGCTCAAAACGAATGGAATTCACTCCCAAATGGTGGTTTATGCTTCAATAACCCTTTTGTAAGCATAATAACGCGTTTCCATTGAAAGTAACAGAAATATTCACATGTCAAGTTTTTATGCGTGCAAAATGCTTATCAGAGCGAGAGAAGCACTTTTTGACCAACAATGTGACTCTGACCTTTCAATTTTGATATTGCTCAAAACTAATGGAATTCACTCCCAAATGGTGGTTTATGCTTAAATAACCCTTTTGTAAGCATAATAACACGTTTCCATTGAAAGTAACAGAAATATTCACATGTCAAGTTTTTATGTGTGCAAAATGCTTTTCAGAGCGAGAGAAGCACTTTTTGACCAACAATGTGATTCTGACCTTTCAATTTTGATATTGCTCAAAACTAATGGAATTCACTCCCAAATGGTGGTTTATGCTTAAATAACCCTTTTGTAAGCATAATAACACGTTTCCATTGAAAGAAACAGAAATATTCACATGTCAAGTTTTTATGCGTGCAAAATGCTTTTCAGAGCGAGAGAAGCACTTTTAGACCAACAATGTGACTCTGACCTTTCAATTTTGATATTGCTCAAAACTAATGGAATTCACTCCCAAATGGTGGTTTATGCTTAAATAACCCTTTTGTAAGCATAATAACACGTTTCCATTGAAAGTAACAGAAATATTCACGTTTCTAGTTTTTATGTGTGCAAAATGCTTTTCAGAGCGAGAGAAGCACTTTTTGACCAACAATGTGATTTTTACCTTACAATGTTGATATTGCTCAAAACTAATGGAATTCACTCCCAAATGGTGGTTTATGCTTAAATAACCCTTTTGTAAGCATAATAACGCGTTTCCATTGAAAGTAACAGAAATATTCACATGTCAAGTTTTTATGTGTGCAAAATGCTTTTCAGAGCGAGAGAAGCACTTTTTGACCAACAATGTGATTCTGACCTTTCAATTTTGATATTGCTCAAAACTAATGGAATTCACTCCCAAATGGTGGTTTATGCTTAAATAACCCTTTTGTAAGCATAATAACACGTTTCCATTGAAAGAAACAGAAATATTCACGTCAAGTTTTTATGCGTGCAAAATGCTTTTCAGAGCGAGAGAAGCACTTTTTGACCAACAATGTGACTCTGACCTTTCAATTTTGATATTGCTCAAAACTAATGGAATTCACTCCCAAATGGTGGTTTATGCTTAAATAACCCTTTTGTAAGCATAATAACACGTTTCCATTGAAAGAAACAGAAATATTCACATGTCAAGTTTTTATGCGTGCAAAATGCTTTTCAGAGCGAGAGAAGCACTTTTTGACCAACAATGTGATTTTTACCTTACAATGTTGATATTACTCAAAACTAATGGAATTCACTCCCAAATGGTGGTTTATGCTTAAATAACCCTTTTGTAAGCATAATAACACGTTTCCATTGAAAGTAACAGAAATATTCACGTTTCTAGTTTTTATGTGTGCAAAATGCTTTTCAGAGCGAGAGAAGCACTTTTTGACCAACAATGTGATTTTTACCTTACAATGTTGATATTGCTCAAAACTAATGGAATTCACTCCCAAATGGTGGTTTATGCTTAAATAACCCTTTTGTAAGCATAATAACACGTTTCCATTGAAAGTAACAGAAATATTCACATGTCAAGTTTTTATGTGTGCAAAATGCTTTTCAGAGCGAGAGAAGCACTTTTTGACCAACAATGTGATTCTGACCTTTCAATTTTGATATTGCTCAAAACTAATGGAATTCACTCCCAAATGGTGGTTTATGCTTAAATAACCCTTTTGTAAGCATAATAACACGTTTCCATTGAAAGAAACAGAAATATTCACATGTCAAGTTTTTATGCGTGCAAAATGCTTTTCAGAGCGAGAGAAGCACTTTTTGACCAACAATGTGACTCTGACCTTTCAATTTTGATATTGCTCAAAACTAATGGAATTCACTCCCAAATGGTGGTTTATGCTTAAATAACCCTTTTGTAAGCATAATAACACGTTTCCATTGAAAGTAACAGAAATATTCACGTTTCTAGTTTTTATGTGTGCAAAATGCTTTTCAGAGCGAGAGAAGCCCTTTTTGACCAACAATGTGATTCTGACCTTTCAATTTTGATATTGCTCAAAACTAATGGAATTCACTCCCAAATGGTGGTTTATGCTTAAATAACCCTTTTGTAAGCATAATAACACGTTTCCATTGAAAGAAACAGAAATATTCACATGTCAAGTTTTTATGCGTGCAAAATGCTTTTCAGAGCGAGAGAAGCACTTTTTGACCAACAATGTGATTTTTACCTTACAATGTTGATATTACTCAAAACTAATGGAATTCACTCCCAAATGGTGGTTTATGCTTAAATAACCCTTTTGTAAGCATAATAACACGTTTCCATTGAAAGTAACAGAAATATTCACATGTCAAGTTTTTATGTGTGCAAAATGCTTTTCAGAGCGAGAGAAGCACTTTTTGACCAACAATGTGATTCTGACCTTTCAATTTTGATATTGCTCAAAACTAATGGAATTCACTCCCAAATGGTGGTTTATGCTTAAATAACCCTTTTGTAAGCATAATAACACGTTTCCATTGAAAGAAACAGAAATATTCACATGTCAAGTTTTTATGCGTGCAAAATGCTTTTCAGAGCGAGAGAAGCACTTTTTGACCAACAATGTGATTCTGACCTTTCAATTTTGATATTGCTCAAAACTAATGGAATTCACTCCCAAATGGTGGTTTATGCTTAAATAACCCTTTTGTAAGCATAATAACACGTTTCCATTGAAAGTAACAGAAATATTCACATGTCAAGTTTTTTTGTGTGCAAAATGCTTTTCAGAGCGAGAGAAGCACTTTTTGACCAACAATGTGATTCTGACCTTTCGATTTTGATATTGCTCAAAACTAATGGAATTCACTCCCAAATGGTGGTTTATGCTTAAATAACCCTTTTGTAAGCATAATAACACGTTTCCATTGAAAGAAACAGAAATATTCACATGTCAAGTTTTTATGCGTGCAAAATGCTTTTCAGAGCGAGAGAAGCACTTTTTGACCAACAATGTGACTCTGACCTTTCAATTTTGATATTGCTCAAAACTAATGGAATTCACTCCCAAATGGTGGTTTATGCTTAAATAACCCTTTTGTAAGCATAATAACACGTTTCCATTGAAAGAAACAGAAATATTCACATGTCAAGTTTTTATGCGTGCAAAATGCTTTTCAGAGCGAGAGAAGCACTTTTTGACCAACAATGTGATTTTTACCTTACAATGTTGATATTACTCAAAACTAATGGAATTCACTCCCAAATGGTGGTTCATGCTTAAATAACCCTTTTGTAAGCATAATAACACGTTTCCATTGAAAGTAACAGAAATATTCACGTTTCTAGTTTTTATGTGTGCAAAATGCTTTTCAGAGCGAGAGAAGCACTTTTTGACCAACAATGTGATTTTTACCTTACAATGTTGATATTGCTCAAAACTAATGGAATTCACTCCCAAATGGTGGTTTATGCTTAAATAACCCTTTTGTAAGCATAATAACACGTTTCCATTGAAAGTAACAGAAATATTCACATGTCAAGTTTTTATGTGTGCAAAATGCTTTTCAGAGCGAGAGAAGCACTTTTTGACCAACAATGTGATTCTGACCTTTCAATTTTGATATTGCTCAAAACTAATGGAATTCACTCCCAAATGGTGGTTTATGCTTAAATAACCCTTTTGTAAGCATAATAACACGTTTCCATTGAAAGAAACAGAAATATTCACATGTCAAGTTTTTATGCGTGCAAAATGCTTTTCAGAGCGAGAGAAGCACTTTTTGACCAACAATGTGACTCTGACCTTTCAATTTTGATATTGCTCAAAACTAATGGAATTCACTCCCAAATGGTGGTTTATGCTTAAATAACCCTTTTGTAAGCATAATAACACGTTTCCATTGAAAGAAACAGAAATATTCACATGTCAAGTTTTTATGCGTGCAAAATGCTTTTCAGAGCGAGAGAAGCACTTTTTGACCAACAATGTGATTTTTACCTTACAATGTTGATATTACTCAAAACTAATGGAATTCACTCCCAAATGGTGGTTTATGCTTAAATAACCCTTTTGTAAGCATAATAACACGTTTCCATTGAAAGTAACAGAAATATTCACGTTTCTAGTTTTTATGTGTGCAAAATGCTTTTCAGAGCGAGAGAAGCACTTTTTGACCAACAATGTGATTTTTACCTTACAATGTTGATATTGCTCAAAACTAATGGAATTCACTCCCAAATGGTGGTTTATGCTTAAATAACCCTTTTGTAAGCATAATAACACGTTTCCATTGAAAGTAACAGAAATATTCACATGTCAAGTTTTTATGTGTGCAAAATGCTTTTCAGAGCGAGAGAAGCACTTTTTGACCAACAATGTGATTCTGACCTTTCAATTTTGATATTGCTCAAAACTAATGGAATTCACTCCCAAATGGTGGTTTATGCTTAAATAACCCTTTTGTAAGCATAATAACACGTTTCCATTGAAAGAAACAGAAATATTCACATGTCAAGTTTTTATGTGTGCAAAATGCTTTTCAGAGCGACAGAAGCACTTTTTGACCAACAATGTGATTCTGACCTTTCAATTTTGATATTGCTCAAAACTAATGGAATTCACTCCCAAATGGTGGTTTATGCTTAAATAACCCTTTTGTAAGCATAATAACACGTTTCCATTGAAAGAAACAGAAATATTCACATGTCAAGTTTTTATGCGTGCAAAATGCTTTTCAGAGCGAGAGAAGCACTTTTTGACCAACAATGTGACTCTGACCTTTCAATTTTGATATTGCTCAAAACTAATGGAATTCACTCCCAAATGGTGGTTTATGCTTAAATAACCCTTTTGTAAGCATAATAACACGTTTCCATTGAAAGTAACAGAAATATTCACATGTCAAGTTTTTATGTGTGCAAAATGCTTTTCAGAGCGAGAGAAGCACTTTTTGACCAACAATGTGATTCTGACATTTCAATTTTGATATTGCTCAAAACTAATGGAATTCACTCCCAAATGGTGGTTTATGCTTAAATAACCCTTTTGTAAGCATAATAACACGTTTCCATTGAAAGAAAGAGAAATATTCACATGTCAAGTTTTTATGCGTGCAAAATGCTTTTCAGAGCGAGAGAAGCACTTTTTGACCAACAATGTGATTTTTACCTTACAATGTTGATATTGCTCAAAACTAATGGAATTCACTCCCAAATGGTGGTTTATGCTTAAATAACCCTTTTGTAAGCATAATAACACGTTTCCATTGAAAGAAACATAAATATTCACATGTCAAGTTTTTATGCGTGCAAAATGCTTTTCAGAGCGAGAGAAGCACTTTTTGACCAACAATGTGATTTTTACCTTACAATGTTGATATTACTCAAAACTAATGGAATTCACTCCCAAATGGTGGTTTATGCTTAAATAACCCTTTTGTAAGCATAATAACACGTTTCCATTGAAAGTAACAGAAATATTCACGTTTCTAGTTTTTATGTGTGCAAAATGCTTTTCAGAGCGAGAGAAGCACTTTTTGACCAACAATGTGATTTTTACCTTACAATGTTGATATTGCTCAAAACTAATGGAATTCACTCCCAAATGGTGGTTTATGCTTAAATAACCCTTTTGTAAGCATAATAACACGTTTCCATTGAAAGTAACAGAAATATTCACATGTCAAGTTTTTATGTGTGCAAAATGCTTTTCAGAGCGAGAGAAGCACTTTTTGACCAACAATGTGATTCTGACCTTTCAATATTGATATTGCTCAAAACTAATGGAATTCACTCCCAAATGGTGGTTTATGCTTAAATAACCCTTTTTTAAGCATAATAACACGTTTGAATTGAAAGAAACAGAAATATTCACATGTCAAGTTTTTATGCGTGCAAAATGCTTTTCAGAGCGAGAGAAGCACTTTTTGACCAACAATGTGATTTTTACCTTACAATGTTGATATTGCTCAAAACTAATGGAATTCACTCCCAAATGGTGGTTTATGCTTAAATAACCCTTTTGTAAGCATAATAACACGTTTCCATTGAAAGTAACAGAAATATTCACATGTCAAGTTTTTATGTGTGCAAAATGCTTTTCAGAGCGAGAGAAGCACTTTTTGACCAACAATGTGATTCTGACCTTTCAATTTTGATATTGCTCAAAACTAATGGAATTCACTCCCAAATGGTGGTTTATGCTTAAATAACCCTTTTGTAAGCATAATAACACGTTTCCATTGAAAGAAACAGAAATATTCACATGTCAAGTTTTTATTCGTGCAAAATGCTTTTCAGAGCGAGAGAAGCACTTTTTGACCAACAATGTGATTTTTACCTTACAATGTTGATATTGCTCAAAACTAATGGAATTCACTCCCAAATGGTGGTTTATGCTTAAATAACCCTTTTGTAAGCATAATAACACGTTTCCATTGAAAGTAACAGAAATATTCACATGTCAAGTTTTTATGCGTGCAAAATGCTTTTCAGAGCGAGAGAAGCACTTTTTGACCAACAATGTGATTCTGACCTTTCAATTTTGATATTGCTCAAAACTAATGGAATTCACTCCCAAATGGTGGTTTATGCTTAAATAACCCTTTTGTAAGCATAATAACACGTTTCCATTGAAAGTAACAGAAATATTCACATGTCAAGTTTTTATGTGTGCAAAATGCTTTTCAGAGCGAGAGAAGCACTTTTTGACCAACAATGTGATTCTGACCTTTCAATTTTGATATTGCTCAAAACTAATGGAATTCACTCCCAAATGGTGGTTTATGCTTAAATAACCCTTTTGTAAGCATAATAACACGTTTGAATTGAAAGAAACAGAAATATTCACATGTCAAGTTTTTATGCGTGCAAAATGCTTTTCAGAGCGAGAGAAGCACTTTTTGACCAACAATGTGATTTTTACCTTACAATGTTGATATTGCTCAAAACTAATGGAATTCACTCCCAAATGGTGGTTTATGCTTAAATAACCCTTTTGTAAGCATAATAACACGTTTCCATTGAAAGTAACAGAAATATTCACATGTCAAGTTTTTATGCGTGCAAAATGCTTTTCAGAGCGAGAGAAGCACTTTTTGACCAACAATGTGATTCTGACCTTTCAATTTTGATATTGCTCAAAACTAATGGAATTCACTCCCAAATGGTGGTTTATGCTTAAATAACCCTTTTGTACGCATAATAACACGTTTCCATTGAAAGTAACAGAAATATTCACATGTCAAGTTTTTATGTGTGCAAAATGCTTTTCAGAGCGAGAGAAGCACTTTTTGACCAACAATGTGATTCTGACCTTTCAATTTTGATATTGCTCAAAACTAATGGAATTCACTCCCAAATGGTGGTTTATGCTTAAATAACCCTTTTGTAAGCATAATAACACGTTTCCATTGAAAGTAACAGAAATATTCACATGTCAAGTTTTTATGTGTGCAAAATGCTTTTCAGAGCGAGAGAAGCACTTTTTCACCAACAATGTGATTCTGACCTTTCAATTTTGATATTGCTCAAAACTAATGGAATTCACTCCCAAATGGTGGTTTATGCTTAAATAACCCTTTTGTAAGCATAATAACACGTTTCCATTGAAAGAAACAGAAATATTCACATGTCAAGTTTTTATGCGTGCAAAATGCTTTTCAGAGCGAGAGAAGCACTTTTTGACCAACAATGTGATTTTTACCTTACAATGTTGATATTGCTCAAAACTAATGGAATTCACTCCCAAATGGTGGTTTATGCTTAAATAACCCTTTTGTAAGCATAATAACACGTTTGAATTGAAAGAAACAGAAATATTCACATGTCAAGTTTTTATGCGTGCAAAATGCTTTTCAGAGCGAGAGAAGCACTTTTTGACCAACAATGTGATTTTTACCTTACAATGTTGATATTGCTCAAAACTAATGGAATTCACTCCCAAATGGTGGTTTATGCTTAAATAACCCTTTTGTAAGCATAATAACACGTTTCCATTGAAAGTAACAGAAATATTCACATGTCAAGTTTTTATGTGTGCAAAATGCTTTTCAGAGCGAGAGAAGCACTTTTTCACCAACAATGTGATTCTGACCTTTCAATTTTGATATTGCTCAAAACTAATGGAATTCACTCCCAAATGGTGGTTTATGCTTAAATAACCCTTTTGTAAGCATAATAACACGTTTCCATTGAAAGAAACAGAAATATTCACATGTCAAGTTTTTATGCGTGCAAAATGCTATTCAGAGCGAGAGAAGCACTTTTTGACCAACAATGTGACTCTGACCTTTCAATTTTGATATTGCTCAAAACTAATGGAATTCACTCCCAAATGGTGGTTTATGCTTAAATAACCCTTTTGTAAGCATAATAACACGTTTCCATTGAAAGTAACAGAAATATTCACATGTCAAGTTTTTATGTGTGCAAAATGCTTTTCAGAGCGAGAGAAGCACTTTTTGACCAACAATGTGATTCTGACCTTTCAATTTTGATATTGCTCAAAACTAATGGAATTCACTCCCAAATGGTGGTTTATGCTTAAATAACCCTTTTGTAAGCATAATAACACGTTTGAATTGAAAGAAACAGAAATATTCACATGTCAAGTTTTTATGCGTGCAAAATGCTTTTCAGAGCGAGAGAAGCACTTTTTGACCAACAATGTGATTTTTACTTTTCAATTTTGATATTGCTCAAAACTAATGGAATTCACTCCCAAATGGTGGTTTATGCTTAAATAACCCTTTTGTAAGCATAATAACACGTTTCCATTGAAAGTAACAGAAATATTCACATGTCAAGTTTTTATGTGTGCAAAATGCTTTTCAGAGCGAGAGAAGCACTTTTTGACCAACAATGTGATTCTGACCTTTCAATTTTGATATTGCTCAAAACTAATGGAATTCACTCCCAAATGGTGGTTTATGCTTAAATAACCCTTTTGTAAGCATAATAACACGTTTCCATTGAAAGTAACAGAAATATTCACATGTCAAGTTTTTATGTGTGCAAAATGCTTTTCAGAGCGAGAGAAGCACTTTTTCACCAACAATGTGATTCTGACCTTTCAATTTTGATATTGCTCAAAACTAATGGAATTCACTCCCAAATGGTGGTTTATGCTTAAATAACCCTTTTGTAAGCATAGTAACACGTTTCCATTGAAAGAAACAGAAATATTCACATGTCAAGTTTTTATGCGTGCAAAATGCTTTTCAGAGCGAGAGAAGCACTTTTTGACCAACAATGTGATTTTTACCTTACAATGTTGATATTGCTCAAAACTAATGGAATTCACTCCCAAATGGTGGTTTATGCTTAAATAACCCTTTTGTAAGCATAATAACACGTTTCCATTGAAAGTAACAGAAATATTCACATGTCAAGTTTTTATGCGTGCAAAATGCTTTTCAGAGCGAGAGAAGCACTTTTTGACCAACAATGTGACTCTGACCTTTCAATTTTGATATTGCTCAAAACTAATGGAATTCACTCCCAAATGGTGGTTTATGCTTAAATAACCCTTTTGTAAGCATAATAACACGTTTCCATTGAAAGTAACAGAAATATTCACATGTCAAGTTTTTATGTGTGCAAAATGCTTTTCAGAGCGAGAGAAGCACTTTTTGACCAACAATGTGATTCTGACCTTTCAATTTTGATATTGCTCAAAACTAATGGAATTCACTCCCAAATGGTGGTTTATGCTTAAATAACCCTTTTGTAAGCATAATAACACGTTTCCATTGAAAGTAACAGAAATATTCACATGTCAAGTTTTTATGTGTGCAAAATGCTTTTCAGAGCGAGAGAAGCACTTTTTGACCAACAATGTGATTCTGACCTTTCAATTTTGATATTGCTCAAAACTAATGGAATTCACTCCCAAATGGTGGTTTATGCTTAAATAACCCTTTTGTAAGCATAATAACACGTTTGAATTGAAAGAAACAGAAATATTCACATGTCAAGTTTTTATGCGTGCAAAATGCTTTTCAGAGCGAGAGAAGCACTTTTTGACCAACAATGTGATTTTTACCTTACAATGTTGATATTGCTCAAAACTAATGGAATTCACTCCCAAATGGTGGTTTATGCTTAAATAACCCTTTTGTAAGCATAATAACACGTTTCCATTGAAAGTAACAGAAATATTCACATGTCAAGTTTTTATGTGTGCAAAATGCTTTTCAGAGCGAGAGAAGCACTTTTTCACCAACAATGTGATTCTGACCTTTCAATTTTGATATTGCTCAAAACTAATGGAATTCACTCCCAAATGGTGGTTTATGCTTAAATAACCCTTTTGTAAGCATAATAACACGTTTCCATTGAAAGAAACAGAAATATTCACATGTCAAGTTTTTATGCGTGCAAAATGCTTTTCAGAGCGAGAGAAGCACTTTTTGACCAACAATGTGATTTTTACCTTACAATGTTGATATTGCTCAAAACTAATGGAATTCACTCCCAAATGGTGGTTTATGCTTAAATAACCCTTTTGTAAGCATAATAACACGTTTCCATTGAAAGTAACAGAAATATTCACATGTCAAGTTTTTATGTGTGCAAAATGTTTTTCAGAGCGAGAGAAGCACTTTTTGACCAACAATGTGATTCTGACCTTTAAATTTTGATATTGCTCAAAACTAATGGAATTCACTCCCAAATGGTGGTTTATGCTTAAATAACCCTTTTGTAAGCATAATAACACGTTTCCATTGAAAGAAACAGAAATATTCACATGTCAAGTTTTTATGCGTGCAAAATGCTTTTCAGAGCGAGAGAAGCACTTTTTGACCAACAATGTGACTCTGACCTTTCAATTTTGATATTGCTCAAAACTAATGGAATTCACTCCCAAATGGTGGTTTATGCTTAAATAACCCTTTTGTAAGCATAATAACACGTTTCCATTGAAAGAAACAGAAATATTCACATGTCAAGTTTTTATGCGTGCAAAATGCTTTTCAGAGCGAGAGAAGCACTTTTTGACCAACAATGTGACTCTGACCTTTCAATTTTGATATTGCTCAAAACTAATGGAATTCACTCCCAAATGGTGGTTTATGCTTAAATAACCCTTTTGTAAGCATAATAACACGTTTCCATTGAAAGTAACAGAAATATTCACATGTCAAGTTTTTATGTGTGCAAAATGCTTTTCAGAGCGAGAGAAGCACTTTTTGACCAACAATGTGATTCTGACCTTTCAATTTTGATATTGCTCAAAACTAATGGAATTCACTCCCAAATGGTGGTTTATGCTTAAATAACCCTTTTGTAAGCATAATAACACGTTTGAATTGAAAGAAACAGAAATATTCACATGTCAAGTTTTTATGCGTGCAAAATGCTTTTCAGAGCGAGAGAAGCACTTTTTGACCAACAATGTGATTTTTACCTTACAATGTTGATATTGCTCAAAACTAATGGAATTCACTCCCAAATGGTGGTTTATGCTTAAATAACCCTTTTGTAAGCATAATAACACGTTTCCATTGAAAGTAACAGAAATATTCACATGTCAAGTTTTTATGTGTGCAAAATGCTTTTCAGAGCGAGAGAAGCACTTTTTCACCAACAATGTGATTCTGACCTTTCAATTTTGATATTGCTCAAAACTAATGGAATTCACTCCCAAATGGTGGTTTATGCTTAAATAACCCTTTTGTAAGCATAATAACACGTTTCCATTGAAAGAAACAGAAATATTCACATGTCAAGTTTTTATGCGTGCAAAATGCTTTTCAGAGCGAGAGAAGCACTTTTTGACCAACAATGTGATTTTTACCTTACAATGTTGATATTGCTCAAAACTAATGGAATTCACTCCCAAATGGTGGTTTATGCTTAAATAACCCTTTTGTAAGCATAATAACACGTTTGAATTGAAAGAAACAGAAATATTCACATGTCAAGTTTTTATGCGTGCAAAATGCTTTTCAGAGCGAGAGAAGCACTTTTTGACCAACAATGTGACTCTGACCTTTCAATTTTGATATTGCTCAAAACTAATGGAATTCACTCCCAAATGGTGGTTTATGCTTAAATAACCCTTTTGTAAGCATAATAACACGTTTCCATTGAAAGTAACAGAAATATTCACATGTCAAGTTTTTATGTGTGCAAAATGCTTTTCAGAGCGAGAGAAGCACTTTTTGACCAACAATGTGATTCTGACCTTTCAATTTTGATATTGCTCAAAACTAATGGAATTCACTCCCAAATGGTGGTTTATGCTTAAATAACCCTTTTGTAAGCATAATAACACGTTTGAATTGAAAGAAACAGAAATATTCACATGTCAAGTTTTTATGCGTGCAAAATGCTTTTCAGAGCGAGAGAAGCACTTTTTGACCAACAATGTGATTTTTACCTTTCAATTTTGATATTGCTCAAAACTAATGGAATTCACTCCCAAATGGTGGTTTATGCTTAAATAACCCTTTTGTAAGCATAATAACACGTTTCCATTGAAAGTAACAGAAATATTCACATGTCAAGTTTTTATGTGTGCAAAATGCTTTTCAGAGCGAGAGAAGCACTTTTTGACCAACAATGTGATTCTGACCTTTCAATTTTGATATTGCTCAAAACTAATGGAATTCACTCCCAAATGGTGGTTTATGCTTAAATAACCCTTTTGTAAGCATAATAACACGTTTCCATTGAAAGTAACAGAAATATTCACATGTCAAGTTTTTATGTGTGCAAAATGCTTTTCAGAGCGAGAGAAGCACTTTTTCACCAACAATGTGATTCTGACCTTTCAATTTTGATATTGCTCAAAACTAATGGAATTCACTCCCAAATGGTGGTTTATGCTTAAATAACCCTTTTGTAAGCATAATAACACGTTTCCATTGAAAGTAACAGAAATATTCACATGTCAAGTTTTTATGTGTGCAAAATGCTTTTCAGAGCGAGAGAAGCACTTTTTGACCAACAATGTGATTCTGACCTTTCAATTTTGATATTGCTCAAAACTAATGGAATTCACTCCCAAATGGTGGTTTATGCTTAAATAACCCTTTTGTAAGCATAATAACACGTTTGAATTGAAAGAAACAGAAATATTCACATGTCAAGTTTTTATGCGTGCAAAATGCTTTTCAGAGCGAGAGAAGCACTTTTTGACCAACAATGTGATTTTTACCTTTCAATTTTGATATTGCTCAAAACTAATGGAATTCACTCCCAAATGGTGGTTTATGCTTAAATAACCCTTTTGTAAGCATAATAACACGTTTCCATTGAAAGTAACAGAAATATTCACATGTCAAGTTTTTATGTGTGCAAAATGCTTTTCAGAGCGAGAGAAGCACTTTTTTGACCAACAATGTGATTCTGACCTTTCAATTTTGATATTGCTCAAAACTAATGGAATTCACTCCCAAATGGTGGTTTATGCTTAAATAACCCTTTTGTAAGCATAATAACACGTTTCCATTGAAAGTAACAGAAATATTCACATGTCAAGTTTTTATGTGTGCAAAATGCTTTTCAGAGCGAGAGAAGCACTTTTTCACCAACAATGTGATTCTGACCTTTCAATTTTGATATTGCTCAAAACTAATGGAATTCACTCCCAAATGGTGGTTTATGCTTAAATAACCCTTTTGTAAGCATAATAACACGTTTCCATTGAAAGAAACAGAAATATTCACATGTCAAGTTTTTATGCGTGCAAAATGCTTTTCAGAGCGAGAGAAGCACTTTTTGACCAACAATGTGATTTTTACCTTACAATGTTGACATTGCTCAAAACTAATGGAATTCACTCCCAAATGGTGGTTTATGCTTAAATAACCCTTTTGTAAGCATAATAACACGTTTCCATTGAAAGTAACAGAAATATTCACATGTCAAGTTTTTATGCGTGCAAAATGCTTTTCAGAGCGAGAGAAGCACTTTTTGACCAACAATGTGACTCTGACCTTTCAATTTTGATATTGCTCAAAACTAATGGAATTCACTCCCAAATGGTGGTTTATGCTTAAATAACCCTTTTGTAAGCATAATAACACGTTTCCATTGAAAGTAACAGAAATATTCACATGTCAAGTTTTTATGTGTGCAAAATGCTTTTCAGAGCGAGAGAAGCACTTTTTGACCAACAATGTGATTCTGACCTTTCAATTTTGATATTGCTCAAAACTAATGGAATTCACTCCCAAATGGTGGTTTATGCTTAAATAACCCTTTTGTAAGCATAATAACACGTTTGAATTGAAGGAAACAGGAATATTCACATGTCAAGTTTTTATGCGTGCAAAATGCTTTTCAGAGCGAGAGAAGCACTTTTTGACCAACAATGTGACTCTGACCTTTCAATTTTGATATTGCTCAAAACTAATGGAATTCACTCCCAAATGGTGGTTTATGCTTAAATAACCCTTTTGTAAGCATAATAACACGTTTGAATTGAAAGAAACAGAAATATTCACATGTCAAGTTTTTATGCGTGCAAAATGCTTTTCAGAGCGAGAGAAGCACTTTTTGACCAACAATGTGATTTTTACCTTTCAATTTTGATATTGCTCAAAACTAATGGAATTCACTCCCAAATGGTGGTTTATGCTTAAATAACCCTTTTGTAAGCATAATAACACGTTTCCATTGAAAGAAACAGAAATATTCACATGTCAAGTTTTTATGCGTGCAAAATGCTTTTCAGAGCGAGAGAAGCACTTTTTGACCAACAATGTGACTCTGACCTTTCAATTTTGATATTGCTCAAAACTAATGGAATTCACTCCCAAATGGTGGTTTATGCTTAAATAACCCTTTTGTAAGCATAATAACACGTTTCCATTGAAAGTAACAGAAATATTCACATGTCAAGTTTTTATGTGTGCAAAATGCTTTTCAGAGCGAGAGAAGCACTTTTTCACCAACAATGTGATTCTGACCTTTCAATTTTGATATTGCTCAAAACTAATGGAATTCACTCCCAAATGGTGGTTTATGCTTAAATAACCCTTTTGTAAGCATAATAACACGTTTCCATTGAAAGTAACAGAAATATTCACATGTCAAGTTTTTATGTGTGCAAAATGCTTTTCAGAGCGAGAGAAGCACTTTTTGACCAACAATGTGATTCTGACCTTTCAATTTGATATTGCTCAAAACTAATGGAATTCACTCCCAAATGGTGGTTTATGCTTAAATAACCCTTTTGTAAGCATAATAACACGTTTGAATTGAAAGAAACAGAAATATTCACATGTCAAGTTTTTATGCGTGCAAAATGCTTTTCAGAGCGAGAGAAGCACTTTTTGACCAACAATGTGATTTTTACCTTTCAATTTTGATATTGCTCAAAACTAATGGAATTCACTCCCAAATGGTGGTTTATGCTTAAATAACCCTTTTGTAAGCATAATAACACGTTTCCATTGAAAGTAACAGAAATATTCACATGTCAAGTTTTTATGTGTGCAAAATGCTTTTCAGAGCGAGAGAAGCACTTTTTGACCAACAATGTGATTCTGACCTTTCAATTTTGATATTGCTCAAAACTAATGGAATTCACTCCCAAATGGTGGTTTATGCTTAAATAACCCTTTTGTAAGCATAATAACACGTTTCCATTGAAAGTAACAGAAATATTCACATGTCAAGTTTTTATGTGTGCAAAATGCTTTTCAGAGCGAGAGAAGCACTTTTTCACCAACAATGTGATTCTGACCTTTCAATTTTGATATTGCTCAAACTAATGGAATTCACTCCCAAATGGTGGTTTATGCTTAAATAACCCTTTTGTAAGCATAATAACACGTTTCCATTGAAAGAAACAGAAATATTCACATGTCAAGTTTTTATGCGTGCAAAATGCTTTTCAGAGCGAGAGAAGCACTTTTTGACCAACAATGTGATTTTTACCTTACAATGTTGACATTGCTCAAAACTAATGGAATTCACTCCCAAATGGTGGTTTATGCTTAAATAACCCTTTTGTAAGCATAATAACACGTTTCCATTGAAAGTAACAGAAATATTCACATGTCAAGTTTTTATGCGTGCAAAATGCTTTTCAGAGCGAGAGAAGCACTTTTTGACCAACAATGTGACTCTGACCTTTCAATTTTGATATTGCTCAAAACTAATGGAATTCACTCCCAAATGGTGGTTTATGCTTAAATAACCCTTTTGTAAGCATAATAACACGTTTCCATTGAAAGTAACAGAAATATTCACATGTCAAGTTTTTATGTGTGCAAAATGCTTTTCAGAGCGAGAGAAGCACTTTTGACCAACAATGTGATTCTGACCTTTCAATTTTGATATTGCTCAAAACTAATGGAATTCACTCCCAAATGGTGGTTTATGCTTAAATAACCCTTTTGTAAGCATAATAACACGTTTGAATTGAAGGAAACAGGAATATTCACATGTCAAGTTTTTATGCGTGCAAAATGCTTTTCAGAGCGAGAGAAGCACTTTTTGACCAACAATGTGACTCTGACCTTTCAATTTTGATATTGCTCAAAACTAATGGAATTCACTCCCAAATGGTGGTTTATGCTTAAATAACCCTTTTGTAAGCATAATAACACGTTTGAATTGAAAGAAACAGAAATATTCACATGTCAAGTTTTTATGCGTGCAAAATGCTTTTCAGAGCGAGAGAAGCACTTTTTGACCAACAATGTGATTTTTACCTTTCAATTTTGATATTGCTCAAAACTAATGGAATTCACTCCCAAATGGTGGTTTATGCTTAAATAACCCTTTTGTAAGCATAATAACACGTTTCCATTGAAAGAAACAGAAATATTCACATGTCAAGTTTTTATGCGTGCAAAATGCTTTTCAGAGCGAGAGAAGCACTTTTTGACCAACAATGTGACTCTGACCTTTCAATTTTGATATTGCTCAAAACTAATGGAATTCACTCCCAAATGGTGGTTTATGCTTAAATAACCCTTTTGTAAGCATAATAACACGTTTCCATTGAAAGTAACAGAAATATTCACATGTCAAGTTTTTATGTGTGCAAAATGCTTTTCAGAGCGAGAGAAGCACTTTTTGACCAACAATGTGATTCTGACCTTTCAATTTTGATATTGCTCAAAACTAATGGAATTCACTCCCAAATGGTGGTTTATGCTTAAATAACCCTTTTGTAAGCATAATAACACGTTTCCATTGAAAGTAACAGAAATATTCACATGTCAAGTTTTTATGTGTGCAAAATGCTTTTCAGAGCGAGAGAAGCACTTTTTGACCAACAATGTGATTCTGACCTTTCAATTTTGATATTGCTCAAAACTAATGGAATTCACTCCCAAATGGTGGTTTATGCTTAAATAACCCTTTTGTAAGCATAATAACACGTTTCCATTGAAAGAAACAGAAATATTCACATGTCAAGTTTTTATGCGTGCAAAATGCTTTTCAGAGCGAGAGAAGCACTTTTTGACCAACAATGTGACTCTGACCTTTCAATTTTGATATTGCTCAAAACTAATGGAATTCACTCCCAAATGGTGGTTTATGCTTAAATAACCCTTTTGTAAGCATAATAACACGTTTCCATTGAAAGTAACAGAAATATTCACATGTCAAGTTTTTATGTGTGCAAAATGCTTTTCAGAGCGAGAGAAGCACTTTTTGACCAACAATGTGATTCTGACCTTTCAATATTGATATTGCTCAAAACTAATGGAATTCACTCCCAAATGGTGGTTTATGCTTAAATAACCCTTTTGTAAGCATAATAACACGTTTGAATTGAAAGAAACAGAAATATTCACATGTCAAGTTTTTATGTGTGCAAAATGCTTTTCAGAGCGAGAGAAGCACTTTTTGACCAACAATGTGATTTTTACCTTTCAATTTTGATATTGCTCAAAACTAATGGAATTCACTCCCAAATGGTGGTTTATGCTTAAATAACCCTTTTGTAAGCATAATAACACGTTTCCATTGAAAGTAACAGAAATATTCACATGTCAAGTTTTTATGTGTGCAAAATGCTTTTCAGAGCGAGAGAAGCACTTTTTGACCAACAATGTGATTCTGACCTTTCAATTTTGATATTGCTCAAAACTAATGGAATTCACTCCCAAATGGTGGTTTATGCTTAAATAACCCTTTTGTAAGCATAATAACACGTTTGAATTGAAAGAAACAGAAATATTCACATGTCAAGTTTTTATGCGTGCAAAATGCTTTTCAGAGCGAGAGAAGCACTTTTTGACCAACAATGTGATTTTTACCTTACAATGTTGATATTGCTCAAAACTAATGGAATTCACTCCCAAATGGTGGTTTATGCTTAAATAACCCTTTTGTAAGCATAATAACACGTTTCCATTGAAAGTAACAGAAATATTCACATGTCAAGTTTTTATGTGTGCAAAATGCTTTTCAGAGCGAGAGAAGCACTTTTTCACCAACAATGTGATTCTGACCTTTCAATTTTGATATTGCTCAAAACTAATGGAATTCACTCCCAAATGGTGGTTTATGCTTAAATAACCCTTTTGTAAGCATAATAACACGTTTCCATTGAAAGAAACAGGAATATTCACATGTCAAGTTTTTATGCGTGCAAAATGCTTTTCAGAGCGAGAGAAGCACTTTTTGACCAACAATGTGACTCTGACCTTTCAATTTTGATATTGCTCAAAACTAATGGAATTCACTCCCAAATGGTGGTTTATGCTTAAATAACCCTTTTGTAAGCATAATAACACGTTTGAATTGAAAGAAACAGAAATATTCACATGTCAAGTTTTTATGCGTGCAAAATGCTTTTCAGAGCGAGAGAAGCACTTTTTGACCAACAATGTGATTTTTACCTTTCAATTTTGATATTGCTCAAAACTAATGGAATTCACTCCCAAATGGTGGTTTATGCTTAAATAACCCTTTTGTAAGCATAATAACACGTTTCCATTGAAAGAAACAGAAATATTCACATGTCAAGTTTTTATGCGTGCAAAATGCTTTTCAGAGCGAGAGAAGCACTTTTTGACCAACAATGTGACTCTGACCTTTCAATTTTGATATTGCTCAAAACTAATGGAATTCACTCCCAAATGGTGGTTTATGCTTAAATAACCCTTTTGTAAGCATAATAACACGTTTCCATTGAAAGTAACAGAAATATTCACATGTCAAGTTTTTATGTGTGCAAAATGCTTTTCAGAGCGAGAGAAGCACTTTTTCACCAACAATGTGATTCTGACCTTTCAATTTTGATATTGCTCAAAACTAATGGAATTCACTCCCAAATGGTGGTTTACGCTTAAATAACACTTTTGTAAGCATAATAACACGTTTCCATTGAAAGTAACAGAAATATTCACATGTCAAGTTTTTATGTGTGCAAAATGCTTTTCAGAGCGAGAGAAGCACTTTTTGACCAACAATGTGATTCTGACCTTTCAATTTTGATATTGCTCAAAACTAATGGAATTCACTCCCAAATGGTGGTTTATGCTTAAATAACCCTTTTGTAAGCATAATAACACGTTTCCATTGAAAGAAACAGAAATATTCACATGTCAAGTTTTTATGCGTGCAAAATGCTTTTCAGAGCGAGAGAAGCACTTTTTGACCAACAATGTGATTTTTACCTTACAATGTTGATATTGCTCAAAACTAATGGAATTCACTCCCAAATGGTGGTTTATGCTTAAATAACCCTTTTGTAAGCATAATAACACGTTTCCATTGAAAGTAACAGAAATATTCACATGTCAAGTTTTTATGTGTGCAAAATGCTTTTCAGAGCGAGAGAAGCACTTTTTGACCAACAATGTGATTCTGACCTTTCAATTTTGATATTGCTCAAAACTAATGGAATTCACTCCCAAATGGTGGTTTATGCTTAAATAACCCTTTTGTAAGCATAATAACACGTTTGAATTGAAAGAAACAGAAATATTCACATGTCAAGTTTTTATGTGTGCAAAATGCTTTTCAGAGCGAGAGAAGCACTTTTTGACCAACAATGTGATTTTTACCTTTCAATTTTGATATTGCTCAAAACTAATGGAATTCACTCCCAAATGGTGGTTTATGCTTAAATAACCCTTTTGTAAGCATAATAACACGTTTCCATTGAAAGTAACAGAAATATTCACATGTCAAGTTTTTATGTGTGCAAAATGCTTTTCAGAGCGAGAGAAGCACTTTTTGACCAACAATGTGATTCTGACCTTTCAATTTTGATATTGCTCAAAACTAATGGAATTCACTCCCAAATGGTGGTTTATGCTTAAATAACCCTTTTGTAAGCATAATAACACGTTTGAATTGAAAGAAACAGAAATATTCACATGTCAAGTTTTTATGCGTGCAAAATGCTTTTCAGAGCGAGAGAAGCACTTTTTGACCAACAATGTGATTTTTACCTTACAATGTTGATATTGCTCAAAACTAATGGAATTCACTCCCAAATGGTGGTTTATGCTTAAATAACCCTTTTGTAAGCATAATAACACGTTTCCATTGAAAGTAACAGAAATATTCACATGTCAAGTTTTTATGTGTGCAAAATGCTTTTCAGAGCGAGAGAAGCACTTTTTCACCAACAATGTGATTCTGACCTTTCAATTTTGATATTGCTCAAAACTAATGGAATTCACTCCCAAATGGTGGTTTATGCTTAAATAACCCTTTTGTAAGCATAATAACACGTTTCCATTGAAAGAAACAGAAATATTCACATGTCAAGTTTTTATGCGTGCAAAATGCTTTTCAGAGCGAGAGAAGCACTTTTTGACCAACAATGTGATTTTTACCTTACAATGTTGATATTGCTCAAAACTAATGGAATTCACTCCCAAATGGTGGTTTATGCTTAAATAACCCTTTTGTAAGCATAATAACACGTTTCCATTGAAAGTAACAGAAATATTCACATGTCAAGTTTTTATGTGTGCAAAATGTTTTTCAGAGCGAGGGAAGCACTTTTTGACCAACAATGTGATTCTGACCTTTAAATTTTGATATTGCTCAAAACTAATGGAATTCACTCCCAAATGGTGGTTTATGCTTAAATAACCCTTTTGTAAGCATAATAACACGTTTCCATTGAAAGAAACAGAAATATTCACATGTCAAGTTTTTATGCGTGCAAAATGCTTTTCAGAGCGAGAGAAGCACTTTTTGACCAACAATGTGACTCTGACCTTTCAATTTTGATATTGCTCAAAACTAATGGAATTCACTCCCAAATGGTGGTTTATGCTTAAATAACCCTTTTGTAAGCATAATAACACGTTTCCATTGAAAGAAACAGAAATATTCACATGTCAAGTTTTTATGCGTGCAAAATGCTTTTCAGAGCGAGAGAAGCACTTTTTGACCAACAATGTGACTCTGACCTTTCAATTTTGATATTGCTCAAAACTAATGGAATTCACTCCCAAATGGTGGTTTATGCTTAAATAACCCTTTTGTAAGCATAATAACACGTTTCCATTGAAAGTAACAGAAATATTCACATGTCAAGTTTTTATGTGTGCAAAATGCTTTTCAGAGCGAGAGAAGCACTTTTTGACCAACAATGTGATTCTGACCTTTCAATTTTGATATTGCTCAAAACTAATGGAATTCACTCCCAAATGGTGGTTTATGCTTAAATAACCCTTTTGTAAGCATAATAACACGTTTCCATTGAAAGAAACAGAAATATTCACATGTCAAGTTTTTATGCGTGCAAAATGCTTTTCAGAGCGAGAGAAGCACTTTTTGACCAACAATGTGATTTTTACCTTACAATGTTGATATTGCTCAAAACTAATGGAATTCACTCCCAAATGGTGGTTTATGCTTAAATAACCCTTTTGTAAGCATAATAACACGTTTCCATTGAAAGTAACAGAAATATTCACATGTCAAGTTTTTATGTGTGCAAAATGCTTTTCAGAGCGAGAGAAGCACTTTTTGACCAACAATGTGACTCTGACCTTTCAATTTTGATATTGCTCAAAACTAATGGAATTCACTCCCAAATGGTGGTTTATGCTTAAATAACCCTTTTGTAAGCATAATAACACGTTTCCATTGAAAGTAACAGAAATATTCACATGTCAAGTTTTTATGTGTGCAAAATGCTTTTCAGAGCGAGAGAAGCACTTTTTGACCAACAATGTGATTCTGACCTTTCAATTTTGATATTGCTCAAAACTAATGGAATTCACTCCCAAATGGTGGTTTATGCTTAAATAACCCTTTTGTAAGCATAATAACACGTTTCCATTGAAAGTAACAGAAATATTCACATGTCAAGTTTTTATGTGTGCAAAATGCTTTTCAGAGCGAGAGAAGCACTTTTTGACCAACAATGTGATTCTGACCTTTCAATTTTGATATTGCTCAAAACTAATGGAATTCACTCCCAAATGGTGGTTTATGCTTAAATAACCCTTTTGTAAGCATAATAACACGTTTGAATTGAAAGAAACAGAAATATTCACATGTCAAGTTTTTATGCGTGCAAAATGCTTTTCAGAGCGAGAGAAGCACTTTTTGACCAACAATGTGACTCTGACCTTTCAATTTTGATATTGCTCAAAACTAATGGAATTCACTCCCAAATGGTGGTTTATGCTTAAATAACCCTTTTGTAAGCATAATAACACGTTTCCATTGAAAGTAACAGAAATATTCACATGTCAAGTTTTTATGTGTGCAAAATGCTTTTCAGAGCGAGAGAAGCACTTTTTGACCAACAATGTGATTCTGACCTTTCAATTTTGATATTGCTCAAAACTAATGGAATTCACTCCCAAATGGTGGTTTATGCTTAAATAACCCTTTTGTAAGCATAATAACACGTTTCCATTGAAAGTAACAGAAATATTCACATGTCAAGTTTTTATGTGTGCAAAATGCTTTTCAGAGCGAGAGAAGCACTTTTTGACCAACAATGTGATTCTGACCTTTCAATTTTGATATTGCTCAAAACTAATGGAATTCACTCCCAAATGGTGGTTTATGCTTAAATAACCCTTTTGTAAGCATAATAACACGTTTCCATTGAAAGAAACAGAAATATTCACATGTCAAGTTTTTATGCGTGCAAAATGCTTTTCAGAGCGAGAGAAGCACTTTTTGACCAACAATGTGATTCTGACCTTTCAATTTTGATATTGCTCAAAACTAATGGAATTCACTCCCAAATGGTGGTTTATGCTTAAATAACCCTTTTGTAAGCATAATAACACGTTTGAATTGAAAGAAACAGAAATATTCACATGTCAAGTTTTTATGCGTGCAAAATGCTTTTCAGAGCGAGAGAAGCACTTTTTGACCAACAATGTGATTCTGACCTTTCAATTTTGATATTGCTCAAAACTAATGGAATTCACTCCCAAATGGTGGTTTATGCTTAAATAACCCTTTTGTAAGCATAATAACACGTTTCCATTGAAAGTAACAGAAATATTCACATGTCAAGTTTTTATGTGTGCAAAATGCTTTTCAGAGCGAGAGAAGCACTTTTTGACCAACATTGTGATTCTGACCTTTCAATTTTGATATTGCTCAAAACTAATGGAATTCACTCCCAATGGTGGTTTATGCTTAAATAACCCTTTTGTAAGCATAATAACACGTTTGAATTGAAAGAAACAGAAATATTCACATGTCAAGTTTTTATGCGTGCAAAATGCTTTTCAGAGCGAGAGAAGCACTTTTTGACCAACAATGTGATTTTTACCTTACAATGTTGATATTGCTCAAAACTAATGGAATTCACTCCCAAATGGTGGTTTATGCTTAAATAACCCTTTTGTAAGCATAATAACACGTTTCCATTGAAAGTAACAGAAATATTCACATGTCAAGTTTTTATGTGTGCAAAATGCTTTTCAGAGCGAGAGAAGCACTTTTTCACCAACAATGTGATTCTGACCTTTCAATTTTGATATTGCTCAAAACTAATGGAATTCACTCCCAAATGGTGGTTTATGCTTAAATAACCCTTTTGTAAGCATAATAACACGTTTCCATTGAAAGAAACAGAAATATTCACATGTCAAGTTTTTATGCGTGCAAAATGCTTTTCAGAGCGAGAGAAGCACTTTTTGACCAACAATGTGATTTTTACCTTACAATGTTGATATTGCTCAAAACTAATGGAATTCACTCCCAAATGGTGGTTTATGCTTAAATAACCCTTTTGTAAGCATAATAACACGTTTGAATTGAAAGAAACAGAAATATTCACATGTCAAGTTTTTATGCGTGCAAAATGCTTTTCAGAGCGAGAGAAGCACTTTTTGACCAACAATGTGATTTTTACCTTACAATGTTGATATTGCTCAAAACTAATGGAATTCACTCCCAAATGGTGGTTTATGCTTAAATAACCCTTTTGTAAGCATAATAACACGTTTCCATTGAAAGTAACAGAAATATTCACATGTCAAGTTTTTATGTGTGCAAAATGCTTTTCAGAGCGAGAGAAGCACTTTTTCACCAACAATGTGATTCTGACCTTTCAATTTTGATATTGCTCAAAACTAATGGAATTCACTCCCAAATGGTGGTTTATGCTTAAATAACCCTTTTGTAAGCATAATAACACGTTTCCATTGAAAGAAACAGAATATTCACATGTCAAGTTTTTATGCGTGCAAAATGCTTTTCAGAGCGAGAGAAGCACTTTTTGACCAACAATGTGACTCTGACCTTTCAATTTTGATATTGCTCAAAACTAATGGAATTCACTCCCAAATGGTGGTTTATGCTTAAATAGCCCTTTTGTAAGCATAATAACACGTTTCATTGAAAGAAACAGAAATAATCACATGTCAAGTTTTTATGCGTGCAAAATGCTTTTCAGAGCGAGAGAAGCACTTTTTGACCAACAATGTGACTCTGACCTTTCAATTTTGATATTGCTCAAAACTAATGGAATTTACTCCCAAATGGTGGTTTATGCTTTAATAACCCTTTTGTAAGCATAATAACACGTTTCCATTGAAAGTAACAGAAATATTCACATGTCAAGTTTTTATGCGTGCAAAATGCTTTTCAGAGCGAGAGAAGCACTTTTTGACCAACAATGTGACTCTGACCTTTCAATTTTGATATTGCTCAAAACTAATGGAATTCCCTCCCAAATGGTGGTTTATGCTTTAATAACCCTTTTGTAAGCATAATAACACGTTTCCATTGAAAGTAACAGAAATATTCACATGTCAAGTTTTTATGTGTGCAAAATGCTTTTCAGAGCGAGAGAAGCACTTTTTGACCAACAATGTGATTCTGACCTTTCAATTTTGATATTGCTCAAAACTAATGGAATTCACTCCCAAATGGTGGTTTATGCTTAAATAACCCTTTTGTAAGCATAATAACACGTTTCCATTGAAAGAAACAGAAATATTCACATGTCAAGTTTTTATGCGTGCAAAATGCTTTTCAGAGCGAGAGAAGCACTTTT
>NW_027641273.1:0-135356 GCF_949987615.1 Pollachius pollachius
AAAGTGCTTCTCTCGCTCTGAAAAGCATTTTGCACACATAAAAACTTGACATGTGAATATTTCTGTTACTTTCAATGGAAACGTGTTATTATGCTTACAAAAGGGTTATTTAAGCATAAACCACCATTTGGGAGTGAATTCCATTAGTTTTGAGCAATATCAAAATTGAAAGGTCAGAATCACATTGTTGGTCAAAAAGTGCTTCTCTCGCTCTGAAAAGCATTTTGCACACATAAAAACTTGACATGTGAATATTTCTGTTACTTTCAATGGAAACGTGTTATTATGCTTACAAAAGGGTTATTTAAGCATAAACCACCATTTGGGAGTGAATTCCATTAGTTTTGAGCAATATCAACATTGTAAGGTAAAAATCACATTGTTGGTCAAAAAGTGCTTCTCTCGCTCTGAAAAGCATTTTGCACGCATAAAAACTTGACATGTGAATATTTCTGTTTCTTTCAATGGAAACGTGTTATTATGCTTACAAAAGGGTTATTTAAGCATAAACCACCATTTGGGAGTGAATTCCATTAGTTTTGAGCAATATCAAAATTGAAAGGTCAGAATCACATTGTTGGTCAAAAAGTGCTTCTCTCGCTCTGAAAAGCATTTTGCACACATAAAAACTTGACATGTGAATATTTCTGTTACTTTCAATGGAAACGTGTTATTATGCTTACAAAAGGGTTATTTAAGCATAAACCACCATTTGGGAGTGAATTCCATTAGTTTTCAGCAATATCAAAATTGAAAGGTCAGAGTCACATTGTTGGTCAAAAAGTGCTTCTCTCGCTCTGAAAAGCATTTTGCACGCATAAAAACTTGACATGTGAATATTTCTGTTTCTTTCAATGGAAACGTGTTATTATGCTTACAAAAGGGTTATTTAAGCATAAACCACCATTTGGGAGTGAATTCCATTAGTTTTGAGCAATATCAACATTGTAAGGTAAAAATCACATTGTTGGTCAAAAAGTGCTTCTCTCGCTCTGAAAAGCATTTTGCACACATAAAAACTAGAAACGTGAATATTTCTGTTACTTTCAATGGAAACGTGTTATTATGCTTACGAAAGGGTTATTTAAGCATAAACCACCATTTGGGAGTGAATTCCATTAGTTTTGAGCAATATCAACATTGTAAGGTAAAAATCACATTGTTGGTCAAAAAGTGCTTCTCTCGCTCTGAAAAGCATTTTGCACACATAAAAACTAGAAACGTGAATATTTCTGTTACTTTCAATGGAAACGTGTTATTATGCTTACAAAAGGGTTATTTAAGCATAAACCACCATTTGGGAGTGAATTCCATTAGTTTTGAGTAATATCAACATTGTAAGGTAAAAATCACATTGTTGGTCAAAAAGTGCTTCTCTCGCTCTGAAAAGCATTTTGCACGCATAAAAACTTGACATGTGAATATTTCTGTTTCTTTCAATGGAAACGTGTTATTATGCTTACAAAAGGGTTATTTAAGCATAAACCACCATTTGGGAGTGAATTCCATTAGTTTTGAGCAATATCAAAATTGAAAGGTCAGAATCACATTGTTGGTCAAAAAGTGCTTCTCTCGCTCTGAAAAGCATTTTGCACACATAAAAACTTGACATGTGAATATTTCTGTTACTTTCAATGGAAACGTGTTATTATGCTTACAAAAGGGTTATTTAAGCATAAACCACCATTTGGGAGTGAATTCCATTAGTTTTGAGCAATATCAAAATTGAAAGGTCAGAGTCACATTGTTGGTCAAAAAGTGCTTCTCTCGCTCTGAAAAGCATTTTGCACGCATAAAAACTTGACATGTGAATATTTCTGTTTCTTTCAATGGAAACGTGTTATTATGCTTACAAAAGGGTTATTTAAGCATAAACCACCATTTGGGAGTGAATTCCATTAGTTTTGAGCAATATCAACATTGTAAGGTAAAAATCACATTGTTGGTCAAAAGTGCTTCTCTCGCTCTGAAAAGCATTTTGCACACATAAAAACTAGAAACGTGAATATTTCTGTTACTTTCAATGGAAACGTGTTATTATGCTTACAAAAGGGTTATTTAAGCATAAACCACCATTTGGGAGTGAATTCCATTAGTTTTGAGCAATATCAAAATTGAAAGGTCAGAGTCACATTGTTGGTCAAAAAGTGCTTCTCTCGCTCTGAAAAGCATTTTGCACGCATAAAAACTTGACATGTGAATATTTCTGTTTCTTTCAATGGAAACGTGTTATTATGCTTACAAAAGGGTTATTTAAGCATAAACCACCATTTGGGAGTGAATTCCATTAGTTTTGAGCAATATCAAAATTGAAAGGTCAGAATCACATTGTTGGTCAAAAAGTGCTTCTCTCGCTCTGAAAAGCATTTTGCACACATAAAAACTTGACATGTGAATATTTCTGTTACTTTCAATGGAAACGTGTTATTATGCTTACAAAAGGGTTATTTAAGCATAAACCACCATTTGGGAGTGAATTCCATTAGTTTTGAGCAATATCAAAATTGAAAGGTCAGAATCACATTGTTGGTCAAAAAGTGCTTCTCTCGCTCTGAAAAGCATTTTGCACACATAAAAACTTGACATGTGAATATTTCTGTTACTTTCAATGGAAACGTGTTATTATGCTTACAAAAGGGTTATTTAAGCATAAACCACCATTTGGGAGTGAATTCCATTAGTTTTGAGCAATATCAACATTGTAAGGTAAAAATCACATTGTTGGTCAAAAAGTGCTTCTCTCGCTCTGAAAAGCATTTTGCACGCATAAAAACTTGACATGTGAATATTTCTGTTTCTTTCAATTCAAACGTGTTATTATGCTTACAAAAGGGTTATTTAAGCATAAACCACCATTTGGGAGTGAATTCCATTAGTTTTGAGCAATATCAAAATTGAAAGGTCAGAATGACATTGTTGGTCAAAAAGTGCTTCTCTCGCTCTGAAAAGCATTTTGCACGCATAAAAACTTGACATGTGAATATTTCTGTTACTTTCAATGGAAACGTGTTATTATGCTTACAAAAGGGTTATTTAAGCATAAACCACCATTTGGGAGTGAATTCCATTAGTTTTGAGTAATATCAACATTGTAAGGTAAAAATCACATTGTTGGTCAAAAAGTGCTTCTCTCGCTCTGAAAAGCATTTTGCACGCATAAAAACTTGACATGTGAATATTTCTGTTTCTTTCAATGGAAACGTGTTATTATGCTTACAAAAGGGTTATTTAAGCATAAACCACCATTTGGGAGTGAATTCCATTAGTTTTGAGCAATATCAAAATTGAAAGGTCAGAATCACATTGTTGGTCAAAAAGTGCTTCTCTCGCTCTGAAAAGCATTTTGCACACATAAAAACTTGACATGTGAATATTTCTGTTACTTTCAATGGAAACGTGTTATTATGCTTACAAAAGGGTTATTTAAGCATAAACCACCATTTGGGAGTGAATTCCATTAGTTTTGAGCAATATCAAAATTGAAAGGTCAGAGTCACATTGTTGGTCAAAAAGTGCTTCTCTCGCTCTGAAAAGCATTTTGCACGCATAAAAACTTGACATGTGAATATTTCTGTTTCTTTCAATGGAAACGTGTTATTATGCTTACAAAAGGGTTATTTAAGCATAAACCACCATTTGGGAGTGAATTCCATTAGTTTTGAGCAATATCAAAATTGAAAGGTCAGAGTCACATTGTTGGTCAAAAAGTGCTTCTCTCGCTCTGAAAAGCATTTTGCACGCATAAAAACTTGACATGTGAATATTTCTGTTTCTTTCAATGGAAACGTGTTATTATGCTTACAAAAGGGTTATTTAAGCATAAACCACCATTTGGGAGTGGATTTCATTAGTTTTGAGCAATATCAAGATTGTAAGGTCAGAATCACATTGTTGGTCAAAAAGTGCTTCTCTCGCTCTGAAAAGCATTTTGCACACATAAAAACTAGAAAAGTGAATATTTCTGTTCCTTTCAATGCAAACGTGTTATAATGCTTGCAAAAGGGTTATTTAAGCATAAACCACCATTTGGGAGTGAATTCCATTAGTTTTGAGCAATATCAACATTGAAAGGTCTTAATCACATTGTTGGTCAAAAAGTGCTTCTCTCGCTCTGAAAAGCATTTTGCACACATAAAAACTTGACATGTGAATATTTCTGTTACTTTCAATGGAAACGTGTTATTATGCTTACAAAAGGGTTATTTAAGCATAAACCACCATTTGGGAGTGAATTCCATTAGTTTTGAGCAATATCAAAATTGAAAGGTCAGAGTCACATTGTTGGTCAAAAAGTGCTTCTCTCGCTCTGAAAAGCATTTTGCACGCATAAAAACTTGACATGTGAATATTTCTGTTTCTTTCAATGGAAACGTGTTATTATGCTTACAAAAGGGTTATTTAAGCATAAACCACCATTTGGGAGTGAATTCCATTAGTTTTGAGCAATATCAAAATTGAAAGGTCAGAATCACATTGTTGGTCAAAAAGTGCTTCTCTCGCTCTGAAAAGCATTTTGCACACATAAAAACTTGACATGTGAATATTTCTGTTACTTTCAATGGAAACGTGTTATTATGCTTACAAAAGGGTTATTTAAGCATAAACCACCATTTGGGAGTGAATTCCATTAGTTTTGAGCAATATCAAAATTGAAAGGTCAGAATCACATTGTTGGTCAAAAAGTGCTTCTCTCGCTCTGAAAAGCATTTTGCACACATAAAAACTTGACATGTGAATATTTCTGTTACTTTCAATGGAAACGTGTTATTATGCTTACAAAAGGGTTATTTAAGCATAAACCACCATTTGGGAGTGAATTCCATTAGTTTTGAGCAATATCAACATTGTAAGGTAAAAATCACATTGTTGGTCAAAAAGTGCTTCTCTCGCTCTGAAAAGCATTTTGCACGCATAAAAACTTGACATGTGAATATTTCTGTTTCTTTCAATGGAAACGTGTTATTATGCTTACAAAAGGGTTATTTAAGCATAAACCACCATTTGGGAGTGAATTCCATTAGTTTTGAGCAATATCAAAATTGAAAGGTCAGAATCACATTGTTGGTCAAAAAGTGCTTCTCTCGCTCTGAAAAGCATTTTGCACACATAAAAACTTGACATGTGAATATTTCTGTTACTTTCAATGGAAACGTGTTATTATGCTTACAAAAGGGTTATTTAAGCATAAACCACCATTTGGGAGTGAATTCCATTAGTTTTCAGCAATATCAAAATTGAAAGGTCAGAGTCACATTGTTGGTCAAAAAGTGCTTCTCTCGCTCTGAAAAGCATTTTGCACGCATAAAAACTTGACATGTGAATATTTCTGTTTCTTTCAATGGAAACGTGTTATTATGCTTACAAAAGGGTTATTTAAGCATAAACCACCATTTGGGAGTGAATTCCATTAGTTTTGAGCAATATCAACATTGTAAGGTAAAAATCACATTGTTGGTCAAAAAGTGCTTCTCTCGCTCTGAAAAGCATTTTGCACACATAAAAACTAGAAACGTGAATATTTCTGTTACTTTCAATGGAAACGTGTTATTATGCTTACGAAAGGGTTATTTAAGCATAAACCACCATTTGGGAGTGAATTCCATTAGTTTTGAGCAATATCAACATTGTAAGGTAAAAATCACATTGTTGGTCAAAAAGTGCTTCTCTCGCTCTGAAAAGCATTTTGCACACATAAAAACTAGAAACGTGAATATTTCTGTTACTTTCAATGGAAACGTGTTATTATGCTTACAAAAGGGTTATTTAAGCATAAACCACCATTTGGGAGTGAATTCCATTAGTTTTGAGTAATATCAACATTGTAAGGTAAAAATCACATTGTTGGTCAAAAAGTGCTTCTCTCGCTCTGAAAAGCATTTTGCACGCATAAAAACTTGACATGTGAATATTTCTGTTTCTTTCAATGGAAACGTGTTATTATGCTTACAAAAGGGTTATTTAAGCATAAACCACCATTTGGGAGTGAATTCCATTAGTTTTGAGCAATATCAAAATTGAAAGGTCAGAATCACATTGTTGGTCAAAAAGTGCTTCTCTCGCTCTGAAAAGCATTTTGCACACATAAAAACTTGACATGTGAATATTTCTGTTACTTTCAATGGAAACGTGTTATTATGCTTACAAAAGGGTTATTTAAGCATAAACCACCATTTGGGAGTGAATTCCATTAGTTTTGAGCAATATCAAAATTGAAAGGTCAGAGTCACATTGTTGGTCAAAAAGTGCTTCTCTCGCTCTGAAAAGCATTTTGCACGCATAAAAACTTGACATGTGAATATTTCTGTTTCTTTCAATGGAAACGTGTTATTATGCTTACAAAAGGGTTATTTAAGCATAAACCACCATTTGGGAGTGAATTCCATTAGTTTTGAGCAATATCAACATTGTAAGGTAAAAATCACATTGTTGGTCAAAAAGTGCTTCTCTCGCTCTGAAAAGCATTTTGCACACATAAAAACTAGAAACGTGAATATTTCTGTTACTTTCAATGGAAACGTGTTATTATGCTTACAAAAGGGTTATTTAAGCATAAACCACCATTTGGGAGTGAATTCCATTAGTTTTGAGCAATATCAAAATTGAAAGGTCAGAGTCACATTGTTGGTCAAAAAGTGCTTCTCTCGCTCTGAAAAGCATTTTGCACGCATAAAAACTTGACATGTGAATATTTCTGTTTCTTTCAATGGAAACGTGTTATTATGCTTACAAAAGGGTTATTTAAGCATAAACCACCATTTGGGAGTGAATTCCATTAGTTTTGAGCAATATCAAAATTGAAAGGTCAGAATCACATTGTTGGTCAAAAAGTGCTTCTCTCGCTCTGAAAAGCATTTTGCACACATAAAAACTTGACATGTGAATATTTCTGTTACTTTCAATGGAAACGTGTTATTATGCTTACAAAAGGGTTATTTAAGCATAAACCACCATTTGGGAGTGAATTCCATTAGTTTTGAGCAATATCAAAATTGAAAGGTCAGAATCACATTGTTGGTCAAAAAGTGCTTCTCTCGCTCTGAAAAGCATTTTGCACACATAAAAACTTGACATGTGAATATTTCTGTTACTTTCAATGGAAACGTGTTATTATGCTTACAAAAGGGTTATTTAAGCATAAACCACCATTTGGGAGTGAATTCCATTAGTTTTGAGCAATATCAACATTGTAAGGTAAAAATCACATTGTTGGTCAAAAAGTGCTTCTCTCGCTCTGAAAAGCATTTTGCACGCATAAAAACTTGACATGTGAATATTTCTGTTTCTTTCAATTCAAACGTGTTATTATGCTTACAAAAGGGTTATTTAAGCATAAACCACCATTTGGGAGTGAATTCCATTAGTTTTGAGCAATATCAAAATTGAAAGGTCAGAATGACATTGTTGGTCAAAAAGTGCTTCTCTCGCTCTGAAAAGCATTTTGCACGCATAAAAACTTGACATGTGAATATTTCTGTTACTTTCAATGGAAACGTGTTATTATGCTTACAAAAGGGTTATTTAAGCATAAACCACCATTTGGGAGTGAATTCCATTAGTTTTGAGTAATATCAACATTGTAAGGTAAAAATCACATTGTTGGTCAAAAAGTGCTTCTCTCGCTCTGAAAAGCATTTTGCACGCATAAAAACTTGACATGTGAATATTTCTGTTTCTTTCAATGGAAACGTGTTATTATGCTTACAAAAGGGTTATTTAAGCATAAACCACCATTTGGGAGTGAATTCCATTAGTTTTGAGCAATATCAAAATTGAAAGGTCAGAATCACATTGTTGGTCAAAAAGTGCTTCTCTCGCTCTGAAAAGCATTTTGCACACATAAAAACTTGACATGTGAATATTTCTGTTACTTTCAATGGAAACGTGTTATTATGCTTACAAAAGGGTTATTTAAGCATAAACCACCATTTGGGAGTGAATTCCATTAGTTTTGAGCAATATCAAAATTGAAAGGTCAGAGTCACATTGTTGGTCAAAAAGTGCTTCTCTCGCTCTGAAAAGCATTTTGCACGCATAAAAACTTGACATGTGAATATTTCTGTTTCTTTCAATGGAAACGTGTTATTATGCTTACAAAAGGGTTATTTAAGCATAAACCACCATTTGGGAGTGAATTCCATTAGTTTTCAGCAATATCAACATTGTAAGGTAAAAATCACATTGTTGGTCAAAAAGTGCTTCTCTCGCTCTGAAAAGCATTTTGCACGCATAAAAACTTGACATGTGAATATTTCTGTTTCTTTCAATGGAAACGTGTTATTATGCTTACAAAAGGGTTATTTAAGCATAAACCACCATTTGGGAGTGAATTCCATTAGTTTTGAGCAATATCAACATTGTAAGGTAAAAATCACATTGTTGGTCAAAAAGTGCTTCTCTCGCTCTGAAAAGCATTTTGCACACATAAAAACTAGAAACGTGAATATTTCTGTTACTTTCAATGGAAACGTGTTATTATGCTTACAAAAGGGTTATTTAAGCATAAACCACCATTTGGGAGTGAATTCCATTAGTTTTGAGTAATATCAACATTGTAAGGTAAAAATCACATTGTTGGTCAAAAAGTGCTTCTCTCGCTCTGAAAAGCATTTTGCACGCATAAAAACTTGACATGTGAATATTTCTGTTTCTTTCAATGGAAACGTGTTATTATGCTTACAAAAGGGTTATTTAAGCATAAACCACCATTTGGGAGTGAATTCCATTAGTTTTGAGCAATATCAAAATTGAAAGGTCAGAATCACATTGTTGGTCAAAAAGTGCTTCTCTCGCTCTGAAAAGCATTTTGCACACATAAAAACTTGACATGTGAATATTTCTGTTACTTTCAATGGAAACGTGTTATTATGCTTACAAAAGGGTTATTTAAGCATAAACCACCATTTGGGAGTGAATTCCATTAGTTTTGAGCAATATCAACATTGTAAGGTAAAAATCACATTGTTGGTCAAAAAGTGCTTCTCTCGCTCTGAAAAGCATTTTGCACGCATAAAAACTTGACATGTGAATATTTCTGTTTCTTTCAATTCAAACGTGTTATTATGCTTACAAAAGGGTTATTTAAGCATAAACCACCATTTGGGAGTGAATTCCATTAGTTTTGAGCAATATCAACATTGTAAGGTAAAAATCACATTGTTGGTCAAAAAGTGCTTCTCTCGCTCTGAAAAGCATTTTGCACACATAAAAACTAGAAACGTGAATATTTCTGTTACTTTCAATGGAAACGTGTTATTATGCTTACAAAAGGGTTATTTAAGCATAAACCACCATTTGGGAGTGAATTCCATTAGTTTTGAGTAATATCAACATTGTAAGGTAAAAATCACATTGTTGGTCAAAAAGTGCTTCTCTCGCTCTGAAAAGCATTTTGCACGCATAAAAACTTGACATGTGAATATTTCTGTTTCTTTCAATGGAAACGTGTTATTATGCTTACAAAAGGGTTATTTAAGCATAAACCACCATTTGGGAGTGAATTCCATTAGTTTTGAGCAATATCAAAATTGAAAGGTCAGAATCACATTGTTGGTCAAAAAGTGCTTCTCTCGCTCTGAAAAGCATTTTGCACACATAAAAACTTGACATGTGAATATTTCTGTTACTTTCAATGGAAACGTGTTATTATGCTTACAAAAGGGTTATTTAAGCATAAACCACCATTTGGGAGTGAATTCCATTAGTTTTGAGCAATATCAAAATTGAAAGGTCAGAGTCACATTGTTGGTCAAAAAGTGCTTCTCTCGCTCTGAAAAGCATTTTGCACGCATAAAAACTTGACATGTGAATATTTCTGTTTCTTTCAATGGAAACGTGTTATTATGCTTACAAAAGGGTTATTTAAGCATAAACCACCATTTGGGAGTGAATTCCATTAGTTTTGAGCAATATCAACATTGTAAGGTAAAAATCACATTGTTGGTCAAAAAGTGCTTCTCTCGCTCTGAAAAGCATTTTGCACACATAAAAACTAGAAACGTGAATATTTCTGTTACTTTCAATGGAAACGTGTTATTATGCTTACAAAAGGGTTATTTAAGCATAAACCACCATTTGGGAGTGAATTCCATTAGTTTTGAGCAATATCAAAATTGAAAGGTCAGAGTCACATTGTTGGTCAAAAAGTGCTTCTCTCGCTCTGAAAAGCATTTTGCACGCATAAAAACTTGACATGTGAATATTTCTGTTTCTTTCAATGGAAACGTGTTATTATGCTTACAAAAGGGTTATTTAAGCATAAACCACCATTTGGGAGTGAATTCCATTAGTTTTGAGCAATATCAAAATTGAAAGGTCAGAATCACATTGTTGGTCAAAAAGTGCTTCTCTCGCTCTGAAAAGCATTTTGCACACATAAAAACTTGACATGTGAATATTTCTGTTACTTTCAATGGAAACGTGTTATTATGCTTACAAAAGGGTTATTTAAGCATAAACCACCATTTGGGAGTGAATTCCATTAGTTTTGAGCAATATCAAAATTGAAAGGTCAGAATCACATTGTTGGTCAAAAAGTGCTTCTCTCGCTCTGAAAAGCATTTTGCACACATAAAAACTTGACATGTGAATATTTCTGTTACTTTCAATGGAAACGTGTTATTATGCTTACAAAAGGGTTATTTAAGCATAAACCACCATTTGGGAGTGAATTCCATTAGTTTTGAGCAATATCAACATTGTAAGGTAAAAATCACATTGTTGGTCAAAAAGTGCTTCTCTCGCTCTGAAAAGCATTTTGCACGCATAAAAACTTGACATGTGAATATTTCTGTTTCTTTCAATTCAAACGTGTTATTATGCTTACAAAAGGGTTATTTAAGCATAAACCACCATTTGGGAGTGAATTCCATTAGTTTTGAGCAATATCAAAATTGAAAGGTCAGAATGACATTGTTGGTCAAAAAGTGCTTCTCTCGCTCTGAAAAGCATTTTGCACGCATAAAAACTTGACATGTGAATATTTCTGTTACTTTCAATGGAAACGTGTTATTATGCTTACAAAAGGGTTATTTAAGCATAAACCACCATTTGGGAGTGAATTCCATTAGTTTTGAGTAATATCAACATTGTAAGGTAAAAATCACATTGTTGGTCAAAAAGTGCTTCTCTCGCTCTGAAAAGCATTTTGCACGCATAAAAACTTGACATGTGAATATTTCTGTTTCTTTCAATGGAAACGTGTTATTATGCTTACAAAAGGGTTATTTAAGCATAAACCACCATTTGGGAGTGAATTCCATTAGTTTTGAGCAATATCAAAATTGAAAGGTCAGAATCACATTGTTGGTCAAAAAGTGCTTCTCTCGCTCTGAAAAGCATTTTGCACACATAAAAACTTGACATGTGAATATTTCTGTTACTTTCAATGGAAACGTGTTATTATGCTTACAAAAGGGTTATTTAAGCATAAACCACCATTTGGGAGTGAATTCCATTAGTTTTGAGCAATATCAAAATTGAAAGGTCAGAGTCACATTGTTGGTCAAAAAGTGCTTCTCTCGCTCTGAAAAGCATTTTGCACGCATAAAAACTTGACATGTGAATATTTCTGTTTCTTTCAATGGAAACGTGTTATTATGCTTACAAAAGGGTTATTTAAGCATAAACCACCATTTGGGAGTGAATTCCATTAGTTTTCAGCAATATCAACATTGTAAGGTAAAAATCACATTGTTGGTCAAAAAGTGCTTCTCTCGCTCTGAAAAGCATTTTGCACGCATAAAAACTTGACATGTGAATATTTCTGTTTCTTTCAATGGAAACGTGTTATTATGCTTACAAAAGGGTTATTTAAGCATAAACCACCATTTGGGAGTGAATTCCATTAGTTTTGAGCAATATCAACATTGTAAGGTAAAAATCACATTGTTGGTCAAAAAGTGCTTCTCTCGCTCTGAAAAGCATTTTGCACACATAAAAACTAGAAACGTGAATATTTCTGTTACTTTCAATGGAAACGTGTTATTATGCTTACAAAAGGGTTATTTAAGCATAAACCACCATTTGGGAGTGAATTCCATTAGTTTTGAGTAATATCAACATTGTAAGGTAAAAATCACATTGTTGGTCAAAAAGTGCTTCTCTCGCTCTGAAAAGCATTTTGCACGCATAAAAACTTGACATGTGAATATTTCTGTTTCTTTCAATGGAAACGTGTTATTATGCTTACAAAAGGGTTATTTAAGCATAAACCACCATTTGGGAGTGAATTCCATTAGTTTTGAGCAATATCAAAATTGAAAGGTCAGAATCACATTGTTGGTCAAAAAGTGCTTCTCTCGCTCTGAAAAGCATTTTGCACACATAAAAACTTGACATGTGAATATTTCTGTTACTTTCAATGGAAACGTGTTATTATGCTTACAAAAGGGTTATTTAAGCATAAACCACCATTTGGGAGTGAATTCCATTAGTTTTGAGCAATATCAACATTGTAAGGTAAAAATCACATTGTTGGTCAAAAAGTGCTTCTCTCGCTCTGAAAAGCATTTTGCACGCATAAAAACTTGACATGTGAATATTTCTGTTTCTTTCAATTCAAACGTGTTATTATGCTTACAAAAGGGTTATTTAAGCATAAACCACCATTTGGGAGTGAATTCCATTAGTTTTGAGCAATATCAAAATTGAAAGGTCAGAATGACATTGTTGGTCAAAAAGTGCTTCTCTCGCTCTGAAAAGCATTTTGCACGCATAAAAACTTGACATGTGAATATTTCTGTTACTTTCAATGGAAACGTGTTATTATGCTTACAAAAGGGTTATTTAAGCATAAACCACCATTTGGGAGTGAATTCCATTAGTTTTGAGTAATATCAACATTGTAAGGTAAAAATCACATTGTTGGTCAAAAAGTGCTTCTCTCGCTCTGAAAAGCATTTTGCACGCATAAAAACTTGACATGTGAATATTTCTGTTTCTTTCAATGGAAACGTGTTATTATGCTTACAAAAGGGTTATTTAAGCATAAACCACCATTTGGGAGTGAATTCCATTAGTTTTGAGCAATATCAAAATTGAAAGGTCAGAATCACATTGTTGGTCAAAAAGTGCTTCTCTCGCTCTGAAAAGCATTTTGCACACATAAAAACTTGACATGTGAATATTTCTGTTACTTTCAATGGAAACGTGTTATTATGCTTACAAAAGGGTTATTTAAGCATAAACCACCATTTGGGAGTGAATTCCATTAGTTTTGAGCAATATCAAAATTGAAAGGTCAGAGTCACATTGTTGGTCAAAAAGTGCTTCTCTCGCTATGAAAAGCATTTTGCACGCATAAAAACTTGACATGTGAATATTTCTGTTTCTTTCAATGGAAACGTGTTATTATGCTTACAAAAGGGTTATTTAAGCATAAACCACCATTTGGGAGTGAATTCCATTAGTTTTCAGCAATATCAACATTGTAAGGTAAAAATCACATTGTTGGTCAAAAAGTGCTTCTCTCGCTCTGAAAAGCATTTTGCACGCATAAAAACTTGACATGTGAATATTTCTGTTTCTTTCAATGGAAACGTGTTATTATGCTTACAAAAGGGTTATTTAAGCATAAACCACCATTTGGGAGTGAATTCCATTAGTTTTGAGCAATATCAACATTGTAAGGTAAAAATCACATTGTTGGTCAAAAAGTGCTTCTCTCGCTCTGAAAAGCATTTTGCACACATAAAAACTAGAAACGTGAATATTTCTGTTACTTTCAATGGAAACGTGTTATTATGCTTACAAAAGGGTTATTTAAGCATAAACCACCATTTGGGAGTGAATTCCATTAGTTTTGAGTAATATCAACATTGTAAGGTAAAAATCACATTGTTGGTCAAAAAGTGCTTCTCTCGCTCTGAAAAGCATTTTGCACGCATAAAAACTTGACATGTGAATATTTCTGTTTCTTTCAATGGAAACGTGTTATTATGCTTACAAAAGGGTTATTTAAGCATAAACCACCATTTGGGAGTGAATTCCATTAGTTTTGAGCAATATCAAAATTGAAAGGTCAGAATCACATTGTTGGTCAAAAAGTGCTTCTCTCGCTCTGAAAAGCATTTTGCACACATAAAAACTTGACATGTGAATATTTCTGTTACTTTCAATGGAAACGTGTTATTATGCTTACAAAAGGGTTATTTAAGCATAAACCACCATTTGGGAGTGAATTCCATTAGTTTTGAGCAATATCAAAATTGAAAGGTCAGAGTCACATTGTTGGTCAAAAAGTGCTTCTCTCGCTCTGAAAAGCATTTTGCACGCATAAAAACTTGACATGTGAATATTTCTGTTTCTTTCAATGGAAACGTGTTATTATGCTTACAAAAGGGTTATTTAAGCATAAACCACCATTTGGGAGTGAATTCCATTAGTTTTGAGCAATATCAACATTGTAAGGTAAAAATCACATTGTTGGTCAAAAAGTGCTTCTCTCGCTCTGAAAAGCATTTTGCACGCATAAAAACTTGACATGTGAATATTTCTGTTACTTTCAATGGAAACGTGTTATTATGCTTACAAAAGGGTTATTTAAGCATAAACCACCATTTGGGAGTGAATTCCATTAGTTTTGAGTAATATCAACATTGTAAGGTAAAAATCACATTGTTGGTCAAAAAGTGCTTCTCTCGCTCTGAAAAGCATTTTGCACGCATAAAAACTTGACATGTGAATATTTCTGTTTCTTTCAATGGAAACGTGTTATTATGCTTACAAAAGGGTTATTTAAGCATAAACCACCATTTGGGAGTGAATTCCATTAGTTTTGAGCAATATCAAAATTGAAAGGTCAGAATCACATTGTTGGTCAAAAAGTGCTTCTCTCGCTCTGAAAAGCATTTTGCACACATAAAAACTTGACATGTGAATATTTCTGTTACTTTCAATGGAAACGTGTTATTATGCTTACAAAAGGGTTATTTAAGCATAAACCACCATTTGGGAGTGAATTCCATTAGTTTTGAGCAATATCAAAATTGAAAGGTCAGAGTCACATTGTTGGTCAAAAAGTGCTTCTCTCGCTCTGAAAAGCATTTTGCACGCATAAAAACTTGACATGTGAATATTTCTGTTTCTTTCAATGGAAACGTGTTATTATGCTTACAAAAGGGTTATTTAAGCATAAACCACCATTTGGGAGTGAATTCCATTAGTTTTCAGCAATATCAACATTGTAAGGTAAAAATCACATTGTTGGTCAAAAAGTGCTTCTCTCGCTCTGAAAAGCATTTTGCACGCATAAAAACTTGACATGTGAATATTTCTGTTTCTTTCAATGGAAACGTGTTATTATGCTTACAAAAGGGTTATTTAAGCATAAACCACCATTTGGGAGTGAATTCCATTAGTTTTGAGCAATATCAACATTGTAAGGTAAAAATCACATTGTTGGTCAAAAAGTGCTTCTCTCGCTCTGAAAAGCATTTTGCACACATAAAAACTAGAAACGTGAATATTTCTGTTACTTTCAATGGAAACGTGTTATTATGCTTACAAAAGGGTTATTTAAGCATAAACCACCATTTGGGAGTGAATTCCATTAGTTTTGAGTAATATCAACATTGTAAGGTAAAAATCACATTGTTGGTCAAAAAGTGCTTCTCTCGCTCTGAAAAGCATTTTGCACGCATAAAAACTTGACATGTGAATATTTCTGTTTCTTTCAATGGAAACGTGTTATTATGCTTACAAAAGGGTTATTTAAGCATAAACCACCATTTGGGAGTGAATTCCATTAGTTTTGAGCAATATCAAAATTGAAAGGTCAGAATCACATTGTTGGTCAAAAAGTGCTTCTCTCGCTCTGAAAAGCATTTTGCACACATAAAAACTTGACATGTGAATATTTCTGTTACTTTCAATGGAAACGTGTTATTATGCTTACAAAAGGGTTATTTAAGCATAAACCACCATTTGGGAGTGAATTCCATTAGTTTTGAGCAATATCAACATTGTAAGGTAAAAATCACATTGTTGGTCAAAAAGTGCTTCTCTCGCTCTGAAAAGCATTTTGCACGCATAAAAACTTGACATGTGAATATTTCTGTTTCTTTCAATTCAAACGTGTTATTATGCTTACAAAAGGGTTATTTAAGCATAAACCACCATTTGGGAGTGAATTCCATTAGTTTTGAGCAATATCAAAATTGAAAGGTCAGAATGACATTGTTGGTCAAAAAGTGCTTCTCTCGCTCTGAAAAGCATTTTGCACGCATAAAAACTTGACATGTGAATATTTCTGTTACTTTCAATGGAAACGTGTTATTATGCTTACAAAAGGGTTATTTAAGCATAAACCACCATTTGGGAGTGAATTCCATTAGTTTTGAGTAATATCAACATTGTAAGGTAAAAATCACATTGTTGGTCAAAAAGTGCTTCTCTCGCTCTGAAAAGCATTTTGCACGCATAAAAACTTGACATGTGAATATTTCTGTTTCTTTCAATGGAAACGTGTTATTATGCTTACAAAAGGGTTATTTAAGCATAAACCACCATTTGGGAGTGAATTCCATTAGTTTTGAGCAATATCAAAATTGAAAGGTCAGAATCACATTGTTGGTCAAAAAGTGCTTCTCTCGCTCTGAAAAGCATTTTGCACACATAAAAACTTGACATGTGAATATTTCTGTTACTTTCAATGGAAACGTGTTATTATGCTTACAAAAGGGTTATTTAAGCATAAACCACCATTTGGGAGTGAATTCCATTAGTTTTGAGCAATATCAAAATTGAAAGGTCAGAGTCACATTGTTGGTCAAAAAGTGCTTCTCTCGCTCTGAAAAGCATTTTGCACGCATAAAAACTTGACATGTGAATATTTCTGTTTCTTTCAATGGAAACGTGTTATTATGCTTACAAAATGGTTATTTAAGCATAAACCACCATTTGGGAGTGAATTCCATTAGTTTTCAGCAATATCAACATTGTAAGGTAAAAATCACATTGTTGGTCAAAAAGTGCTTCTCTCGCTCTGAAAAGCATTTTGCACGCATAAAAACTTGACATGTGAATATTTCTGTTTCTTTCAATGGAAACGTGTTATTATGCTTACAAAAGGGTTATTTAAGCATAAACCACCATTTGGGAGTGAATTCCATTAGTTTTGAGCAATATCAACATTGTAAGGTAAAAATCACATTGTTGGTCAAAAAGTGCTTCTCTCGCTCTGAAAAGCATTTTGCACACATAAAAACTAGAAACGTGAATATTTCTGTTACTTTCAATGGAAACGTGTTATTATGCTTACAAAAGGGTTATTTAAGCATAAACCACCATTTGGGAGTGAATTCCATTAGTTTTGAGTAATATCAACATTGTAAGGTAAAAATCACATTGTTGGTCAAAAAGTGCTTCTCTCGCTCTGAAAAGCATTTTGCACGCATAAAAACTTGACATGTGAATATTTCTGTTTCTTTCAATGGAAACGTGTTATTATGCTTACAAAAGGGTTATTTAAGCATAAACCACCATTTGGGAGTGAATTCCATTAGTTTTGAGCAATATCAAAATTGAAAGGTCAGAATCACATTGTTGGTCAAAAAGTGCTTCTCTCGCTCTGAAAAGCATTTTGCACACATAAAAACTTGACATGTGAATATTTCTGTTACTTTCAATGGAAACGTGTTATTATGCTTACAAAAGGGTTATTTAAGCATAAACCACCATTTGGGAGTGAATTCCATTAGTTTTGAGCAATATCAAAATTGAAAGGTCAGAGTCACATTGTTGGTCAAAAAGTGCTTCTCTCGCTCTGAAAAGCATTTTGCACGCATAAAAACTTGACATGTGAATATTTCTGTTTCTTTCAATGGAAACGTGTTATTATGCTTACAAAAGGGTTATTTAAGCATAAACCACCATTTGGGAGTGAATTCCATTAGTTTTGAGCAATATCAACATTGTAAGGTAAAAATCACATTGTTGGTCAAAAAGTGCTTCTCTCGCTCTGAAAAGCATTTTGCACACATAAAAACTAGAAACGTGAATATTTCTGTTACTTTCAATGGAAACGTGTTATTATGCTTACAAAAGGGTTATTTAAGCATAAACCACCATTTGGGAGTGAATTCCATTAGTTTTGAGCAATATCAAAATTGAAAGGTCAGAGTCACATTGTTGGTCAAAAAGTGCTTCTCTCGCTCTGAAAAGCATTTTGCACGCATAAAAACTTGACATGTGAATATTTCTGTTTCTTTCAATGGAAACGTGTTATTATGCTTACAAAAGGGTCATTTAAGCATAAACCACCATTTGGGAGTGAATTCCATTAGTTTTGAGCAATATCAAAATTGAAAGGTCAGAATCACATTGTTGGTCAAAAAGTGCTTCTCTCGCTCTGAAAAGCATTTTGCACACATAAAAACTTGACATGTGAATATTTCTGTTACTTTCAATGGAAACGTGTTATTATGCTTACAAAAGGGTTATTTAAGCATAAACCACCATTTGGGAGTGAATTCCATTAGTTTTGAGCAATATCAAAATTGAAAGGTCAGAATCACATTGTTGGTCAAAAAGTGCTTCTCTCGCTCTGAAAAGCATTTTGCACACATAAAAACTTGACATGTGAATATTTCTGTTACTTTCAATGGAAACGTGTTATTATGCTTACAAAAGGGTTATTTAAGCATAAACCACCATTTGGGAGTGAATTCCATTAGTTTTGAGCAATATCAACATTGTAAGGTAAAAATCACATTGTTGGTCAAAAAGTGCTTCTCTCGCTCTGAAAAGCATTTTGCACGCATAAAAACTTGACATGTGAATATTTCTGTTTCTTTCAATTCAAACGTGTTATTATGCTTACAAAAGGGTTATTTAAGCATAAACCACCATTTGGGAGTGAATTCCATTAGTTTTGAGCAATATCAAAATTGAAAGGTCAGAATGACATTGTTGGTCAAAAAGTGCTTCTCTCGCTCTGAAAAGCATTTTGCACACATAAAAACTTGACATGTGAATATTTCTGTTACTTTCAATGGAAACGTGTTATTATGCTTACAAAAGGGTTATTTAAGCATAAACCACCATTTGGGAGTGAATTCCATTAGTTTTGAGCAATATCAACATTGTAAGGTAAAAATCACATTGTTGGTCAAAAAGTGCTTCTCTCGCTCTGAAAAGCATTTTGCACGCATAAAAACTTGACATGTGAATATTTCTGTTACTTTCAATGGAAACGTGTTATTATGCTTACAAAAGGGTTATTTAAGCATAAACCACCATTTGGGAGTGAATTCCATTAGTTTTGAGTAATATCAACATTGTAAGGTAAAAATCACATTGTTGGTCAAAAAGTGCTTCTCTCGCTCTGAAAAGCATTTTGCACGCATAAAAACTTGACATGTGAATATTTCTGTTTCTTTCAATGGAAACGTGTTATTATGCTTACAAAAGGGTTATTTAAGCATAAACCACCATTTGGGAGTGAATTCCATTAGTTTTGAGCAATATCAAAATTGAAAGGTCAGAATCACATTGTTGGTCAAAAAGTGCTTCTCTCGCTCTGAAAAGCATTTTGCACACATAAAAACTTGACATGTGAATATTTCTGTTTCTTTCAATGGAAACGTGTTATTATGCTTACAAAAGGGTTATTTAAGCATAAACCACCATTTGGGAGTGAATTCCATTAGTTTTGAGCAATATCAAAATTGAAAGGTCAGAGTCACATTGTTGGTCAAAAAGTGCTTCTCTCGCTCTGAAAAGCATTTTGCACGCATAAAAACTTGACATGTGAATATTTCTGTTTCTTTCAATGGAAACGTGTTATTATGCTTACAAAAGGGTTATTTAAGCATAAACCACCATTTGGGAGTGAATTCCATTAGTTTTGAGCAATATCAACATTTTAAGGTAAAAATCACATTGTTGGTCAAAAAGTGCTTCTCTCGCTCTGAAAAGCATTTTGAACACATAAAAACTAGAAACGTGAATATTTCTGTTACTTTCAATGGAAACGTGTTATTATGCTTACAAAAGGGTTATTTAAGCATAAACCACCATTTGGGAGTGAATTCCATTAGTTTTGAGCAATATCAAAATTGAAAGGTCAGAGTCACATTGTTGGTCAAAAAGTGCTTCTCTCGCTCTGAAAAGCATTTTGCACGCATAAAAACTTGACATGTGAATATTTCTGTTTCTTTCAATGGAAACGTGTTATTATGCTTACAAAAGGGTTATTTAAGCATAAACCACCATTTGGGAGTGAATTCCATTAGTTTTGAGCAATATCAAAATTGAAAGGTCAGAATCACATTGTTGGTCAAAAAGTGCTTCTCTCGCTCTGAAAAGCATTTTGCACACATAAAAACTTGACATGTGAATATTTCTGTTACTTTCAATGGAAACGTGTTATTATGCTTACAAAAGGGTTATTTAAGCATAAACCACCATTTGGGAGTGAATTCCATTAGTTTTGAGCAATATCAAAATTGAAAGGTCAGAATCACATTGTTGGTCAAAAAGTGCTTCTCTCGCTCTGAAAAGCATTTTGCACACATAAAAACTTGACATGTGAATATTTCTGTTACTTTCAATGGAAACGTGTTATTATGCTTACAAAAGGGTTATTTAAGCATAAACCACCATTTGGGAGTGAATTCCATTAGTTTTGAGCAATATCAACATTGTAAGGTAAAAATCACATTGTTGGTCAAAAAGTGCTTCTCTCGCTCTGAAAAGCATTTTGCACGCATAAAAACTTGACATGTGAATATTTCTGTTTCTTTCAATTCAAACGTGTTATTATGCTTACAAAAGGGTTATTTAAGCATAAACCACCATTTGGGAGTGAATTCCATTAGTTTTGAGCAATATCAAAATTGAAAGGTCAGAATGACATTGTTGGTCAAAAAGTGCTTCTCTCGCTCTGAAAAGCATTTTGCACACATAAAAACTTGACATGTGAATATTTCTGTTACTTTCAATGGAAACGTGTTATTATGCTTACAAAAGGGTTATTTAAGCATAAACCACCATTTGGGAGTGAATTCCATTAGTTTTGAGTAATATCAACATTGTAAGGTAAAAATCACATTGTTGGTCAAAAAGTGCTTCTCTCGCTCTGAAAAGCATTTTGCACTCATAAAAACTTGACATGTGAATATTTCTGTTTCTTTCAATGGAAACGTGTTATTATGCTTACAAAAGGGTTATTTAAGCATAAACCACCATTTGGGAGTGAATTCCATTAGTTTTGAGCAATATCAAAATTGAAAGGTCAGAATCACATTGTTGGTCAAAAAGTGCTTCTCTCGCTCTGAAAAGCATTTTGCACACATAAAAACTTGACATGTGAATATTTCTGTTACTTTCAATGGAAACGTGTTATTATGCTTACAAAAGGGTTATTTAAGCATAAACCACCATTTGGGAGTGAATTCCATTAGTTTTGAGCAATATCAAAATTGAAAGGTCAGAGTCACATTGTTGGTCAAAAAGTGCTTCTCTCGCTCTGAAATGCATTTTGCACGCATAAAAACTTGACATGTGAATATTTCTGTTTCTTTCAATGGAAACGTGTTATTATGCTTACAAAAGGGTTATTTAAGCATAAACCACCATTTGGGAGTGAATTCCATTAGTTTTCAGCAATATCAACATTGTAAGGTAAAAATCACATTGTTGGTCAAAAAGTGCTTCTCTCGCTCTGAAAAGCATTTTGCACACATAAAAACTAGAGACGTGAATATTTCTGTTACTTTCAATGGAAACGTGTTATTATGCTTACAAAAGGGTTATTTAAGCATAAACCACCATTTGGGAGTGAATTCCATTAGTTTTGAGCAATATCAAAATTGAAAGGTCAGAGTCACATTGTTGGTCAAAAAGTGCTTCTCTCGCTCTGAAAAGCATTTTGCACGCATAAAAACTTGACATGTGAATATTTCTGTTTCTTTCAATGGAAACGTGTTATTATGCTTACAAAAGGGTTATTTAAGCATAAACCACCATTTGGGAGTGAATTCCATTAGTTTTGAGCAATATCAAAATTGAAAGGTCAGAATCACATTGTTGGTCAAAAAGTGCTTCTCTCGCTCTGAAAAGCATTTTGCACACATAAAAACTAGAAACTTGAATATTTCTGTTACTTTCAATGGAAACGTGTTATTATGCTTACAAAAGGGTTATTTAAGCATAAACCACCATTTGGGAGTGAATTCCATTAGTTTTGAGCAATATCAAAATTGAAAGGTCAGAATCACATTGTTGGTCAAAAAGTGCTTCTCTCGCTCTGAAAAGCATTTTGCACACATAAAAACTTGACATGTGAATATTTCTGTTACTTTCAATGGAAACGTGTTATTATGCTTACAAAAGGGTTATTTAAGCATAAACCACCATTTGGGAGTGAATTCCATTAGTTTTGAGCAATATCAACATTGTAAGGTAAAAATCACATTGTTGGTCAAAAAGTGCTTCTCTCGCTCTGAAAAGCATTTTGCACGCATAAAAACTTGACATGTGAATATTTCTGTTTCTTTCAATTCAAACGTGTTATTATGCTTACAAAAGGGTTATTTAAGCATAAACCACCATTTGGGAGTGAATTCCATTAGTTTTGAGCAATATCAAAATTGAAAGGTCAGAATGACATTGTTGGTCAAAAAGTGCTTCTCTCGCTCTGAAAAGCATTTTGCACACATAAAAACTTGACATGTGAATATTTCTGTTACTTTCAATGGAAACGTGTTATTATGCTTACAAAAGGGTTATTTAAGCATAAACCACCATTTGGGAGTGAATTCCATTAGTTTTGAGTAATATCAACATTGTAAGGTAAAAATCACATTGTTGGTCAAAAAGTGCTTCTCTCGCTCTGAAAAGCATTTTGCACGCATAAAAACTTGACATGTGAATATTTCTGTTTCTTTCAATGGAAACGTGTTATTATGCTTACAAAAGGGTTATTTAAGCATAAACCACCATTTGGGAGTGAATTCCATTAGTTTTGAGCAATATCAAAATTGAAAGGTCAGAATCACATTGTTGGTCAAAAAGTGCTTCTCTCGCTCTGAAAAGCATTTTGCACACATAAAAACTTGACATGTGAATATTTCTGTTACTTTCAATGGAAACGTGTTATTATGCTTACAAAAGGGTTATTTAAGCATAAACCACCATTTGGGAGTGAATTCCATTAGTTTTGAGCAATATCAAAATTGAAAGGTCAGAGTCACATTGTTGGTCAAAAAGTGCTTCTCTCGCTCTGAAAAGCATTTTGCACGCATAAAAACTTGACATGTGAATATTTCTGTTTCTTTCAATGGAAACGTGTTATTATGCTTACAAAAGGGTTATTTAAGCATAAACCACCATTTGGGAGTGAATTCCATTAGTTTTCAGCAATATCAACATTGTAAGGTAAAAATCACATTGTTGGTCAAAAAGTGCTTCTCTCGCTCTGAAAAGCATTTTGCACGCATAAAAACTTGACATGTGAATATTTCTGTTTCTTTCAATGGAAACGTGTTATTATGCTTACAAAAGGGTTATTTAAGCATAAACCACCATTTGGGAGTGAATTCCATTAGTTTTGAGCAATATCAACATTGTAAGGTAAAAATCACATTGTTGGTCAAAAAGTGCTTCTCTCGCTCTGAAAAGCATTTTGCACACATAAAAACTAGAAACGTGAATATTTCTGTTACTTTCAATGGAAACGTGTTATTATGCTTACAAAAGGGTTATTTAAGCATAAACCACCATTTGGGAGTGAATTCCATTAGTTTTGAGTAATATCAACATTGTAAGGTAAAAATCACATTGTTGGTCAAAAAGTGCTTCTCTCGCTCTGAAAAGCATTTTGCACGCATAAAAACTTGACATGTGAATATTTCTGTTTCTTTCAATGGAAACGTGTTATTATGCTTACAAAAGGGTTATTTAAGCATAAACCACCATTTGGGAGTGAATTCCATTAGTTTTGAGCAATATCAAAATTGAAAGGTCAGAATCACATTGTTGGTCAAAAAGTGCTTCTCTCGCTCTGAAAAGCATTTTGCACACATAAAAACTTGACATGTGAATATTTCTGTTACAATTCAAACGTGTTATTATGCTTAAAAAAGGGTTATTTAAGCATAAACCACCATTTGGGAGTGAATTCCATTAGTTTTGAGCAATATCAACATTGTAAGGTCAGAATCACATTGTTGGTCAAAAAGTGCTTCTCTCGCTCTGAAAAGCATTTTGCACACATAAAAACTAGAAACGTGAATATTTCTGTTACTTTCAATGGAAACGTGTTATTATGCTTACAAAAGGGTTATTTAAGCATAAACCACCATTTGGGAGTGAATTCCATTAGTTTTGAGCAATATCAACATTGTAAGGTAAAAATCACATTGTTGGTCAAAAAGTGCTTCTCTCGCTCTGAAAAGCATTTTGCACGCATAAAAACTTGACATGTGAATATTTCTGTTTCTTTCAATGGAAACGTGTTATTATGCTTACAAAAGGGTTATTTAAGCATAAACCACCATTTGGGAGTGAATTCCATTAGTTTTGAGCAATATCAACATTGTAAGGTCAGAATCACATTGTTGGTCAAAAAGTGCTTCTCTCGCTCTGAAAAGCATTTTGCACACATAAAAACTAGAAACGTGAATATTTCTGTTACTTTCAATGGAAACGTGTTATTATGCTTACAAAAGGGTTATTTAAGCATAAACCACCATTTGGGAGTGAATTCCATTAGTTTTGAGCAATATCAACATTGTAAGGTAAAAATCACATTGTTGGTCAAAAAGTGCTTCTCTCGCTCTGAAAAGCATTTTGCACGCATAAAAACTTGACATGTGAATATTTCTGTTTCTTTCAATGGAAAGGTGTTATATTATGCTTACAAAAGGGTTATTTAAGCATAAACCACCATTTGGGAGTGAATTCCATTAGTTTTGAGCAATATCAAAATTGAAAGGTCAGAATCACATTGTTGGTCAAAAAGTGCTTCTCTCGCTCTGAAAAGCATTTTGCACACATAAAAACTTGACATGTGAATATTTCTGTTACTTTCAATGGAAACGTGTTATTATGCTTACAAAAGGGTTATTTAAGCATAAACCACCATTTGGGAGTGAATTCCATTAGTTTTGAGCAATATCAACATTGTAAGGTAAAAATCACATTGTTGGTCAAAAAGTGCTTCTCTCGCTCTGAAAAGCATTTTGCACGCATAAAAACTTGACATGTGAATATTTCTGTTTCTTTCAATTCAAACGTGTTATTATGCTTACAAAAGGGTTATTTAAGCATAAACCACCATTTGGGAGTGAATTCCATTAGTTTTGAGCAATATCAACATTGTAAGGTCAGAATCACATTGTTGGTCAAAAAGTGCTTCTCTCGCTCTGAAAAGCATTTTGCACACATAAAAACTAGAAACGTGAATATTTCTGTTACTTTCAATGGAAACGTGTTATTATGCTTACAAAGGGTTATTTAAGCATAAACCACCATTTGGGAGTGAATTCCATTAGTTTTGAGCAATATCAACATTGTAAGGTAAAAATCACATTGTTGGTCAAAAAGTGCTTCTCTCGCTCTGAAAAGCATTTTGCACACATAAAAACTTGACATGTGAATATTTCTGTTTCTTTCAATGGAAACGTGTTATTATGCTTACAAAAGGGTTATTTAAGCATAAACCACCATTTGGGAGTGAATTCCATTAGTTTTGAGCAATATCAAAATTGAAAGGTCAGAATCACATTGTTGGTCAAAAAGTGCTTCTCTCGCTCTGAAAAGCATTTTGCACACATAAAAACTTGACATGAGAATATTTCTGTTACTTTCAATGGAAACGTGTTATTATGCTTACAAAAGGGTTATTTAAGCATAAACCACCATTTGGGAGTGAATTCCATTAGTTTTGAGCAATATCAACATTGTAAGGTAAAAATCACATTGTTGGTCAAAAAGTGCTTCTCTCGCTCTGAAAAGCATTTTGCACGCATAAAAACTTGACATGTGAATATTTCTGTTTCTTTCAATGGAAACGTGTTATTATGCTTACAAAAGGGTTATTTAAGCATAAACCACCATTTGGGAGTGAATTCCATTAGTTTTGAGCAATATCAAAATTGAATGGTCAGAATCACATTGTTGGTCAAAAAGTGCTTCTCTCGCTCTGAAAAGCATTTTGCACACATAAAAACTTGACATGTGAATATTTCTGTTACTTTCAATGGAAACGTGTTATTATGCTTACAAAAGGGTTATTTAAGCATAAACCACCATTTGGGAGTGAATTCCATTAGTTTTGAGCAATATCAACATTGTAAGGTAAAAATCACATTGTTGGTCAAAAAGTGCTTCTCTCGCTCTGAAAAGCATTTTGCACACATAAAAACTTGACATGTGAATATTTCTGTTTCTTTCAATGGAAACGTGTTATTATGCTTACAAAAGGGTTATTTAAGCATAAACCACCATTTGGGAGTGAATTCCATTAGTTTTGAGCAATATCAACATTGTAAGGTAAAAATCACATTGTTGGTCAAAAAGTGCTTCTCTCGCTCTGAAAAGCATTTTGCACGCATAAAAACTTGACATGTGAATATTTCTGTTTCTTTCAATTCAAACGTGTTATTATGCTTAAAAAAGGGTTATTTAAGCATAAACCACCATTTGGGAGTGAATTCCATTAGTTTTGAGCAATATCAACATTGTAAGGTCAGAATCACATTGTTGGTCAAAAAAGTGCTTCTCTCGCTCTGAAAAGCATTTTGCACACATAAAAACTAGAAACGTGAATATTTCTGTTACTTTCAATGGAAACGTGTTATTATGCTTACAAAAGGGTTATTTAAGCATAAACCACCATTTGGGAGTGAATTCCATTAGTTTTGAGCAATATCAACATTGTAAGGTAAAAATCACATTGTTGGTCAAAAAGTGCTTCTCTCGCTCTGAAAAGCATTTTGCACGCATAAAAACTTGACATGTGAATATTTCTGTTTCTTTCAATGGAAACGTGTTATTATGCTTACAAAAGGGTTATTTAAGCATAAACCACCATTTGGGAGTGAATTCCATTAGTTTTGAGCAATATCAACATTGTAAGGTCAGAATCACATTGTTGGTCAAAAAGTGCTTCTCTCGCTCTGAAAAGCATTTTGCACACATAAAAACTAGAAACGTGAATATTTCTGTTACTTTCAATGGAAACGTGTTATTATGCTTACAAAAGGGTTATTTAAGCATAAACCACCATTTGGGAGTGAATTCCATTAGTTTTGAGCAATATCAACATTGTAAGGTAAAAATCACATTGTTGGTCAAAAAGTGCTTCTCTCGCTCTGAAAAGCATTTTGCACGCATAAAAACTTGACATGTGAATATTTCTGTTTCTTTCAATTCAAACGTGTTATTATGCTTACAAAAGGGTTATTTAAGCATAAACCACCATTTGGGAGTGAATTCCATTAGTTTTGAGCAATATCAAAATTGAAAGGTCAGAATCACATTGTTGGTCAAAAAGTGCTTCTCTCGCTCTGAAAAGCATTTTGCACACATAAAAACTTGACATGTGAATATTTCTGTTACTTTCAATGGAAACGTGTTATTATGCTTACAAAAGGGTTATTTAAGCATAAACCACCATTTGGGAGTGAATTCCATTAGTTTTGAGCAATATCAACATTGTAAGGTAAAAATCACATTGTTGGTCAAAAAGTGCTTCTCTCGCTCTGAAAAGCATTTTGCACGCATAAAAACTTGACATGTGAATATTTCTGTTTCTTTCAATGGAAAGGTGTTATATTATGCTTACAAAAGGGTTATTTAAGCATAAACCACCATTTGGGAGTGAATTCCATTAGTTTTGAGCAATATCAAAATTGAAAGGTCAGAATCACATTGTTGGTCAAAAAGTGCTTCTCTCGCTCTGAAAAGCATTTTGCACACATAAAAACTTGACATGTGAATATTTCTGTTACTTTCAATGGAAACGTGTTATTATGCTTACAAAAGGGTTATTTAAGCATAAACCACCATTTGGGAGTGAATTCCATTAGTTTTGAGCAATATCAACATTGTAAGGTAAAAATCACATTGTTGGTCAAAAAGTGCTTCTCTCGCTCTGAAAAGCATTTTGCACGCATAAAAACTTGACATGTGAATATTTCTGTTTCTTTCAATTCAAACGTGTTATTATGCTTACAAAAGGGTTATTTAAGCATAAACCACCATTTGGGAGTGAATTCCATTAGTTTTGAGCAATATCAACATTGTAAGGTCAGAATCACATTGTTGGTCAAAAAGTGCTTCTCTCGCTCTGAAAAGCATTTTGCACACATAAAAACTAGAAACGTGAATATTTCTGTTACTTTCAATGGAAACGTGTTATTATGCTTACAAAGGGTTATTTAAGCATAAACCACCATTTGGGAGTGAATTCCATTAGTTTTGAGCAATATCAACATTGTAAGGTAAAAATCACATTGTTGGTCAAAAAGTGCTTCTCTCGCTCTGAAAAGCATTTTGCACACATAAAAACTTGACATGTGAATATTTCTGTTTCTTTCAATGGAAACGTGTTATTATGCTTACAAAAGGGTTATTTAAGCATAAACCACCATTTGGGAGTGAATTCCATTAGTTTTGAGCAATATCAAAATTGAAAGGTCAGAATCACATTGTTGGTCAAAAAGTGCTTCTCTCGCTCTGAAAAGCATTTTGCACACATAAAAACTTGACATGAGAATATTTCTGTTACTTTCAATGGAAACGTGTTATTATGCTTACAAAAGGGTTATTTAAGCATAAACCACCATTTGGGAGTGAATTCCATTAGTTTTGAGCAATATCAACATTGTAAGGTAAAAATCACATTGTTGGTCAAAAAGTGCTTCTCTCGCTCTGAAAAGCATTTTGCACGCATAAAAACTTGACATGTGAATATTTCTGTTTCTTTCAATGGAAACGTGTTATTATGCTTACAAAAGGGTTATTTAAGCATAAACCACCATTTGGGAGTGAATTCCATTAGTTTTGAGCAATATCAAAATTGAATGGTCAGAATCACATTGTTGGTCAAAAAGTGCTTCTCTCGCTCTGAAAAGCATTTTGCACACATAAAAACTTGACATGTGAATATTTCTGTTACTTTCAATGGAAACGTGTTATTATGCTTACAAAAGGGTTATTTAAGCATAAACCACCATTTGGGAGTGAATTCCATTAGTTTTGAGCAATATCAACATTGTAAGGTAAAAATCACATTGTTGGTCAAAAAGTGCTTCTCTCGCTCTGAAAAGCATTTTGCACGCATAAAAACTTGACATGTGAATATTTCTGTTTCTTTCAATTCAAACGTGTTATTATGCTTACAAAAGGGTTATTTAAGCATAAACCACCATTTGGGAGTGAATTCCATTAGTTTTGAGCAATATCAAAATTGAAAGGTCAGAATCACATTGTTGGTCAAAAAGTGCTTCTCTCGCTCTGAAAAGCATTTTGCACACATAAAAACTTGACATGTGAATATTTCTGTTACTTTCAATGGAAACGTGTTATTATGCTTACAAAAGGGTTATTTAAGCATAAACCACCATTTGGGAGTGAATTCCATTAGTTTTGAGCAATATCAACATTGTAAGGTAAAAATCACATTGTTGGTCAAAAAGTGGTTCTCTCGCTCTGAAAATGCATTTTGCACGCATAAAAACTTGACATGTGAATATTTCTGTTTCTTTCAATGGAAACGTGTTATTATGCTTACAAAAGGGTTATTTAAGCATAAACCACCATTTGGGAGTGAATTCCATTAGTTTTGAGCAATATCAACATTGTAAGGTAAAAATCACATTGTTGGTCAAAAAGTGCTTCTCTCGCTCTGAAAAGCATTTTGCACGCATAAAAACTTGACATGTGAATATTTCTGTTTCTTTCAATGGAAACGTGTTATTATGCTTACAAAAGGGTTATTTAAGCATAAACCACCATTTGGGAGTGAATTCCATTAGTTTTGAGCAATATCAAAATTGAAAGGTAAAAATCACATTGTTGGTCAAAAAGTGCTTCTCTCGCTCTGAAAAGCATTTTGCACGCATAAAAACTTGACATGTGAATATTTCTGTTTCTTTCAATGGAAACGTGTTATTATGCTTACAAAAGGGTTATTTAAGCATAAACCACCATTTGGGAGTGAATTCCATTAGTTTTGAGCAATATCAAAATTGAAAGGTCAGAATCACATTGTTGGTCAAAAAGTGCTTCTCTCGCTCTGAAAAGCATTTTGCACGCATAAAAACTTGACATGTGAATATTTCTGTTACTTTCAATGGAAACGTGTTATTATGCTTACAAAAGGGTTATTTAAGCATAAACCACCATTTGGGAGTGAATTCCATTAGTTTTGAGCAATATCAACATTGTAAGGTAAAAATCACATTGTTGGTCAAAAAGTGCTTCTCTCGCTCTGAAAAGCATTTTGCACGCATAAAAACTTGACATGTGAATATTTCTGTTTCTTTCAATGGAAACGTGTTATTATGCTTACAAAAGGGTTATTTAAGCATAAACCACCATTTGGGAGTGAATTCCATTAGTTTTGAGCAATATCAACATTGTAAGGTCAGAATCACATTGTTGGTCAAAAAGTGCTTCTCTCGCTCTGAAAAGCATTTTGCACACATAAAAACTAGAAACGTGAATATTTCTGTTACTTTCAATGGAAACGTGTTATTATGCTTACAAAAGGGTTATTTAAGCATAAACCACCATTTGGGAGTGAATTCCATTAGTTTTGAGCAATATCAACATTGTAAGGTAAAAATCACATTGTTGGTCAAAAAGTGCTTCTCTCGCTCTGAAAAGCATTTTGCACGCATAAAAACTTGACATGTGAATATTTCTGTTTCTTTCAATTCAAACGTGTTATTATGCTTACAAAAGGGTTATTTAAGCATAAACCACCATTTGGGAGTGAATTCCATTAGTTTTGAGCAATATCAAAATTGAAAGGTCAGAATCACATTGTTGGTCAAAAAGTGCTTCTCTCGCTCTGAAAAGCATTTTGCACACATAAAAACTTGACATGTGAATATTTCTGTTACTTTCAATGGAAACGTGTTATTATGCTTACAAAAGGGTTATTTAAGCATAAACCACCATTTGGGAGTGAATTCCATTAGTTTTGAGCAATATCAACATTGTAAGGTAAAAATCACATTGTTGGTCAAAAAGTGCTTCTCTCGCTCTGAAAAGCATTTTGCACGCATAAAAACTTGACATGTGAATATTTCTGTTTCTTTCAATGGAAAGGTGTTATATTATGCTTACAAAAGGGTTATTTAAGCATAAACCACCATTTGGGAGTGAATTCCATTAGTTTTGAGCAATATCAAAATTGAAAGGTCAGAATCACATTGTTGGTCAAAAAGTGCTTCTCTCGCTCTGAAAAGCATTTTGCACACATAAAAACTTGACATGTGAATATTTCTGTTACTTTCAATGGAAACGTGTTATTATGCTTACAAAAGGGTTATTTAAGCATAAACCACCATTTGGGAGTGAATTCCATTAGTTTTGAGCAATATCAACATTGTAAGGTAAAAATCACATTGTTGGTCAAAAAGTGCTTCTCTCGCTCTGAAAAGCATTTTGCACGCATAAAAACTTGACATGTGAATATTTCTGTTTCTTTCAATTCAAACGTGTTATTATGCTTACAAAAGGGTTATTTAAGCATAAACCACCATTTGGGAGTGAATTCCATTAGTTTTGAGCAATATCAACATTGTAAGGTCAGAATCACATTGTTGGTCAAAAAGTGCTTCTCTCGCTCTGAAAAGCATTTTGCACACATAAAAACTAGAAACGTGAATATTTCTGTTACTTTCAATGGAAACGTGTTATTATGCTTACAAAGGGTTATTTAAGCATAAACCACCATTTGGGAGTGAATTCCATTAGTTTTGAGCAATATCAACATTGTAAGGTAAAAATCACATTGTTGGTCAAAAAGTGCTTCTCTCGCTCTGAAAAGCATTTTGCACACATAAAAACTTGACATGTGAATATTTCTGTTTCTTTCAATGGAAACGTGTTATTATGCTTACAAAAGGGTTATTTAAGCATAAACCACCATTTGGGAGTGAATTCCATTAGTTTTGAGCAATATCAAAATTGAAAGGTCAGAATCACATTGTTGGTCAAAAAGTGCTTCTCTCGCTCTGAAAAGCATTTTGCACACATAAAAACTTGACATGAGAATATTTCTGTTACTTTCAATGGAAACGTGTTATTATGCTTACAAAAGGGTTATTTAAGCATAAACCACCATTTGGGAGTGAATTCCATTAGTTTTGAGCAATATCAACATTGTAAGGTAAAAATCACATTGTTGGTCAAAAAGTGCTTCTCTCGCTCTGAAAAGCATTTTGCACGCATAAAAACTTGACATGTGAATATTTCTGTTTCTTTCAATGGAAACGTGTTATTATGCTTACAAAAGGGTTATTTAAGCATAAACCACCATTTGGGAGTGAATTCCATTAGTTTTGAGCAATATCAAAATTGAATGGTCAGAATCACATTGTTGGTCAAAAAGTGCTTCTCTCGCTCTGAAAAGCATTTTGCACACATAAAAACTTGACATGTGAATATTTCTGTTACTTTCAATGGAAACGTGTTATTATGCTTACAAAAGGGTTATTTAAGCATAAACCACCATTTGGGAGTGAATTCCATTAGTTTTGAGCAATATCAACATTGTAAGGTAAAAATCACATTGTTGGTCAAAAAGTGCTTCTCTCGCTCTGAAAAGCATTTTGCACGCATAAAAACTTGACATGTGAATATTTCTGTTTCTTTCAATTCAAACGTGTTATTATGCTTACAAAAGGGTTATTTAAGCATAAACCACCATTTGGGAGTGAATTCCATTAGTTTTGAGCAATATCAAAATTGAAAGGTCAGAATCACATTGTTGGTCAAAAAGTGCTTCTCTCGCTCTGAAAAGCATTTTGCACACATAAAAACTTGACATGTGAATATTTCTGTTACTTTCAATGGAAACGTGTTATTATGCTTACAAAAGGGTTATTTAAGCATAAACCACCATTTGGGAGTGAATTCCATTAGTTTTGAGCAATATCAACATTGTAAGGTAAAAATCACATTGTTGGTCAAAAAGTGGTTCTCTCGCTCTGAAAAGCATTTTGCACGCATAAAAACTTGACATGTGAATATTTCTGTTTCTTTCAATGGAAACGTGTTATTATGCTTACAAAAGGGTTATTTAAGCATAAACCACCATTTGGGAGTGAATTCCATTAGTTTTGAGCAATATCAACATTGTAAGGTAAAAATCACATTGTTGGTCAAAAAGTGCTTCTCTCGCTCTGAAAAGCATTTTGCACGCATAAAAACTTGACATGTGAATATTTCTGTTTCTTTCAATGGAAACGTGTTATTATGCTTACAAAAGGGTTATTTAAGCATAAACCACCATTTGGGAGTGAATTCCATTAGTTTTGAGCAATATCAAAATTGAAAGGTAAAAATCACATTGTTGGTCAAAAAGTGCTTCTCTCGCTCTGAAAAGCATTTTGCACGCATAAAAACTTGACATGTGAATATTTCTGTTTCTTTCAATGGAAACGTGTTATTATGCTTACAAAAGGGTTATTTAAGCATAAACCACCATTTGGGAGTGAATTCCATTAGTTTTGAGCAATATCAAAATTGAAAGGTCAGAATCACATTGTTGGTCAAAAAGTGCTTCTCTCGCTCTGAAAAGCATTTTGCACGCATAAAAACTTGACATGTGAATATTTCTGTTACTTTCAATGGAAACGTGTTATTATGCTTACAAAAGGGTTATTTAAGCATAAACCACCATTTGGGAGTGAATTCCATTAGTTTTGAGCAATATCAACATTGTAAGGTAAAAATCACATTGTTGGTCAAAAAGTGCTTCTCTCGCTCTGAAAAGCATTTTGCACGCATAAAAACTTGACATGTGAATATTTCTGTTACTTTCAATGGAAACGTGTTATTATGCTTACAAAAGGGTTATTTAAGCATAAACCACCATTTGGGAGTGAATTCCATTAGTTTTGAGCAATATCAAAATTGAAAGGTCAGAATCACATTGTTGGTCAAAAAGTGCTTCTCTCGCTCTGAAAAGCATTTTGCACACATAAAAACTAGAAACGTGAATATTTCTGTTACTTTCAATGGAAACGTGTTATTATGCTTACAAAAGGGTTATTTAAGCATAAACCACCATTTGGGAGTGAATTCCATTAGTTTTGAGCAATATCAACATTGTAAGGTAAAAATCACATTGTTGGTCAAAAAGTGCTTCTCTCGCTCTGAAAAGCATTTTGCACGCATAAAAACTTGACATGTGAATATTTCTGTTTCTTTCAATGGAAACGTGTTGTTATGCTTACAAAAGGGTTATTTAAGCATAAACCACCATTTGGGAGTGAATTCCATTAGTTTTGAGCAATATCAACATTGTAAGGTAAAAATCACATTGTTGGTCAAAAAGTGCTTCTCTCGCTCTGAAAAGCATTTTGCACGCATAAAAACTTGACATGTGAATATTTCTGTTTCTTTCAATTCAAACGTGTTATTATGCTTACAAAAGGGTTATTTAAGCATAAACCACCATTTGGGAGTGAATTCCATTAGTTTTGAGCAATATCAACATTGTAAGGTCAGAATCACATTGTTGGTCAAAAAGTGCTTCTCTCGCTCTGAAAAGCATTTTGCACACATAAAAACTAGAAACGTGAATATTTCTGTTACTTTCAATGGAAACGTGTTATTATGCTTACAAAAGGGTTATTTAAGCATAAACCACCATTTGGGAGTGAATTCCATTAGTTTTGAGCAATATCAACATTGTAAGGTAAAAATCACATTGTTGGTCAAAAAGTGGTTCTCTCGCTCTGAAAAGCATTTTGCACACATAAAAACTTGACATGTGAATATTTCTGTTTCTTTCAATGGAAACGTGTTATTATGCTTACAAAAGGGTTATTTAAGCATAAACCACCATTTGGGAGTGAATTCCATTAGTTTTGAGCAATATCAAAATTGAAAGGTCAGAATCACATTGTTGGTCAAAAAGTGCTTCTCTCGCTCTGAAAAGCATTTTGCACACATAAAAACTTGACATGTGAATATTTCTGTTACTTTCAATGGAAACGTGTTATTATGCTTACAAAAGGGTTATTTAAGCATAAACCACCATTTGGGAGTGAATTCCATTAGTTTTGAGCAATATCAACATTGTAAGGTAAAAATCACATTGTTGGTCAAAAAGTGCTTCTCTCGCTCTGAAAAGCATTTTGCACGCATAAAAACTTGACATGTGAATATTTCTGTTTCTTTCAATGGAAACGTGTTATTATGCTTACAAAAGGGTTATTTAAGCATAAACCACCATTTGGGAGTGAATTCCATTAGTTTTGAGCAATATCAAAATTGAAAGGTCAGAATCACATTGTTGGTCAAAAAGTGCTTCTCTCGCTCTGAAAAGCATTTTGCACACTTAAAAACTTGACATGTGAATATTTCTGTTACTTTCAATGGAAACGTGTTATTATGCTTACAAAAGGGTTATTTAAGCATAAACCACCATTTGGGAGTGAATTCCATTAGTTTTGAGCAATATCAACATTGTAAGGTAAAAATCACATTGTTGGTCAAAAAGTGCTTCTCTCGCTCTGAAAAGCATTTTGCACGCATAAAAACTTGACATGTGAATATTTCTGTTTCTTTCAATTCAAACGTGTTATTATGCTTACAAAAGGGTTATTTAAGCATAAACCACCATTTGGGAGTGAATTCCATTAGTTTTGAGCAATATCAACATTGTAAGGTCAGAATCACATTGTTGGTCAAAAAGTGCTTCTCTCGCTCTGAAAAGCATTTTGCACACATAAAAACTAGAAACGTGAATATTTCTGTTACTTTCAATGGAAACGTGTTATTATGCTTACAAAAGGGTTATTTAAGCATAAACCACCATTTGGGAGTGAATTCCATTAGTTTTGAGCAATATCAACATTGTAAGGTAAAAATCACATTGTTGGTCAAAAAGTGCTTCTCTCGCTCTGAAAAGCATTTTGCACGCATAAAAACTTGACATGTGAATATTTCTGTTTCTTTCAATTCAAACGTGTTATTATGCTTACAAAAGGGTTATTTAAGCATAAACCACCATTTGGGAGTGAATTCCATTAGTTTTGAGCAATATCAACATTGTAAGGTCAGAATCACATTGTTGGTCAAAAAGTGCTTCTCTCGCTCTGAAAAGCATTTTGCACACATAAAAACTAGAAACGTGAATATTTCTGTTACTTTCAATGGAAACGTGTTATTATGCTTACAAAAGGGTTATTTAAGCATAAACCACCATTTGGGAGTGAATTCCATTAGTTTTGAGCAATATCAACATTGTAAGGTAAAAATCACATTGTTGGTCAAAAAGTGCTTCTCTCGCTCTGAAAAGCATTTTGCACACATAAAAACTTGACATGTGAATATTTCTGTTTCTTTCAATGGAAACGTGTTATTATGCTTACAAAAGGGTTATTTAAGCATAAACCACCATTTGGGAGTGAATTCCATTAGTTTTGAGCAATATCAACATTGTAAGGTAAAAATCACATTGTTGGTCAAAAAGTGCTTCTCTCGCTCTGAAAAGCATTTTGCACGCATAAAAACTTGACATGTGAATATTTCTGTTTCTTTCAATTCAAACGTGTTATTATGCTTAAAAAAGGGTTATTTAAGCATAAACCACCATTTGGGAGTGAATTCCATTAGTTTTGAGCAATATCAACATTGTAAGGTCAGAATCACATTGTTGGTCAAAAAGTGCTTCTCTCGCTCTGAAAAGCATTTTGCACACATAAAAACTAGAAACGTGAATATTTCTGTTACTTTCAATGGAAACGTGTTATTATGCTTACAAAAGGGTTATTTAAGCATAAACCACCATTTGGGAGTGAATTCCATTAGTTTTGAGCAATATCAACATTGTAAGGTAAAAATCACATTGTTGGTCAAAAAGTGCTTCTCTCGCTCTGAACAGCATTTTGCACGCATAAAAACTTGACATGTGAATATTTCTGTTTCTTTCAATTCAAACGTGTTATTATGCTTACAAAAGGGTTATTTAAGCATAAACCACCATTTGGGAGTGAATTCCATTAGTTTTGAGCAATATCAACATTGTAAGGTCAGAATCACATTGTTGGTCAAAAAGTGCTTCTCTCGCTCTGAAAAGCATTTTGCACACATAAAAACTAGAAACGTGAATATTTCTGTTACTTTCAATGGAAACGTGATATTATGCTTACAAAAGGGTTATTTAAGCATAAACCACCATTTGGGAGTGAATTCCATTAGTTTTGAGCAATATCAACATTGTAAGGTAAAAATCACATTGTTGGTCAAAAAGTGCTTCTCTCGCTCTGAAAAGCATTTTGCACGCATAAAAACTTGACATGTGAATATTTCTGTTTCTTTCAATTCAAACGTGTTATTATGCTTACAAAAGGGTTATTTAAGCATAAACCACCATTTGGGAGTGAATTCCATTAGTTTTGAGCAATATCAAAATTGAAAGGTCAGAATCACATTGTTGGTCAAAAAGTGCTTCTCTCGCTCTGAAAAGCATTTTGCACACATAAAAACTTGACATGTGAATATTTCTGTTACTTTCAATGGAAACGTGTTATTATGCTTACAAAAGGGTTATTTAAGCATAAACCACCATTTGGGAGTGAATTCCATTAGTTTTGAGCAATATCAACATTGTAAGGTAAAAATCACATTGTTGGTCAAAAAGTGCTTCTCTCGCTCTGAAAAGCATTTTGCACGCATAAAAACTTGACATGTGAATATTTCTGTTTCTTTCAATTCAAACGTGTTATTATGCTTACAAAAGGGTTATTTAAGCATAAACCACCATTTGGGAGTGAATTCCATTAGTTTTGAGCAATATCAACATTGTAAGGTCAGAATCACATTGTTGGTCAAAAAGTGCTTCTCTCGCTCTGAAAAGCATTTTGCACACATAAAAACTAGAAATGTGAATATTTCTGTTTCTTTCAATGGAAACGTGTTATTATGCTTACAAAAGGGTTATTTAAGCATAAACCACCATTTGGGAGTGAATTCCATTAGTTTTGAGCAATATCAAAATTGAAAGGTCAGAATCACATTGTTGGTCAAAAAGTGCTTCTCTCGCTCTGAAAAGCATTTTGCACACATAAAAACTTGACATGTGAATATTTCTGTTACTTTCAATGGAAACGTGTTATTATGCTTACAAAAGGGTTATTTAAGCATAAACCACCATTTGGGAGTGAATTCCATCAGTTTTGAGCAATATCAACATTGTAAGGTAAAAATCACATTGTTGGTCAAAAAGTGCTTCTCTCGCTCTGAAAAGCATTTTGCACGCATAAAAACTTGACATGTGAATATTTCTGTTTCTTTCAATGGAAACGTGTTATTATGCTTACAAAAGGGTTATTTAAGCATAAACCACCATTTGGGAGTGAATTCCATTAGTTTTGAGCAATATCAAAATTGAAAGGTCAGAATCACATTGTTGGTCAAAAAGTGCTTCTCTCGCTCTGAAAAGCATTTTGCACACATAAAAACTTGACATGTGAATATTTCTGTTACTTTCAATGGAAACGTGTTATTATGCTTACAAAAGGGTTATTTAAGCATAAACCACCATTTGGGAGTGAATTCCATTAGTTTTGAGCAATATCAACATTGTAAGGTAAAAATCACATTGTTGGTCAAAAAGTGCTTCTCTCGCTCTGAAAAGCATTTTGCACGCATAAAAACTTGACATGTGAATATTTCTGTTTCTTTCAATTCAAACGTGTTATTATGCTTACAAAAGGGTTATTTAAGCATAAACCACCATTTGGGAGTGAATTCCATTAGTTTTGAGCAATATCAACATTGAAAGGTCAGAATCACATTGTTGGTCAAAAAGTGCTTCTCTCGCTCTGAAAAGCATTTTGCACACATAAAAACTTGACATGAGAATATTTCTGTTACTTTCAATGGAAACGTGTTATTATGCTTACAAAAGGGTTATTTAAACATAAACCACCATTTGGGAGTGAATTCCATTAGTTTTGAGCAATATCAACATTGTAAGGTAAAAATCACATTGTTGGTCAAAAAGTGCTTCTCTCGCTCTGAAAAGCATTTTGCACGCATAAAAACTTGACATGTGAATATTTCTGTTTCTTTCAATGGAAACGTGTTATTATGCTTACAAAAGGGTTATTTAAGCATAAACCACCATTTGGGAGTGAATTCCATTAGTTTTGAGCAATATCAAAATTGAATGGTCAGAATCACATTGTTGGTCAAAAAGTGCTTCTCTCGCTCTGAAAAGCATTTTGCACACATAAAAACTTGACATGTGAATATTTCTGTTACTTTCAATGGAAACGTGTTATTATGCTTACAAAAGGGTTATTTAAGCATAAACCACCATTTGGGAGTGAATTCCATTAGTTTTGAGCAATATCAACATTGTAAGGTAAAAATCACATTGTTGGTCAAAAAGTGCTTCTCTCGCTCTGAAAAGCATTTTGCACGCATAAAAACTTGACATGTGAATATTTCTGTTTCTTTCAATTCAAACGTGTTATTATGCTTACAAAAGGGTTATTTAAGCATAAACCACCATTTGGGAGTGAATTCCATTAGTTTTGAGCAATATCAAAATTGAAAGGTCAGAATCACATTGTTGGTCAAAAAGTGCTTCTCTCGCTCTGAAAAGCATTTTGCACACATAAAAACTTGACATGTGAATATTTCTGTTACTTTCAATGGAAACGTGTTATTATGCTTACAAAAGGGTTATTTAAGCATAAACCACCATTTGGGAGTGAATTCCATTAGTTTTGAGCAATATCAACATTGTAAGGTAAAAATCACATTGTTGGTCAAAAAGTGCTTCTCTCGCTCTGAAAAGCATTTTGCACGCATAAAAACTTGACATGTGAATATTTCTGTTTCTTTCAATGGAAACGTGTTATTATGCTTACAAAAGGGTTATTTAAGCATAAACCACCATTTGGGAGTGAATTCCATTAGTTTTGAGCAATATCAACATTGTAAGGTAAAAATCACATTGTTGGTCAAAAAGTGCTTCTCTCGCTCTGAAAAGCATTTTGCACGCATAAAAACTTGACATGTGAATATTTCTGTTTCTTTCAATTCAAACGTGTTATTATGCTTAAAAAAGGGTTATTTAAGCATAAACCACCATTTGGGAGTGAATTCCATTAGTTTTGAGCAATATCAACATTGTAAGGTCAGAATCACATTGTTGGTCAAAAAGTGCTTCTCTCGCTCTGAAAAGCATTTTGCACACATAAAAACTAGAAACGTGAATATTTCTGTTACTTTCAATGGAAACGTGTTATTATGCTTACAAAAGGGTTATTTAAGCATAAACCACCATTTGGGAGTGAATTCCATTAGTTTTGAGCAATATCAACATTGTAAGGTAAAAATCACATTGTTGGTCAAAAAGTGCTTCTCTCGCTCTGAAAAGCATTTTGCACGCATAAAAACTTGACATGTGAATATTTCTGTTTCTTTCAATGGAAACGTGTTATTATGCTTACAAAAGGGTTATTTAAGCATAAACCACCATTTGGGAGTGAATTCCATTAGTTTTGAGCAATATCAACATTGTAAGGTCAGAATCACATTGTTGGTCAAAAAGTGCTTCTCTCGCTCTGAAAAGCATTTTGCACACATAAAAACTAGAAACGTGAATATTTCTGTTACTTTCAATGGAAACGTGTTATTATGCTTACAAAAGGGTTATTTAAGCATAAACCACCATTTGGGAGTGAATTCCATTAGTTTTGAGCAATATCAACATTGTAAGGTCAGAATCACATTGTTGGTCAAAAAGTGCTTCTCTCGCTCTGAAAAGCATTTTGCACACATAAAAACTAGAAATGTGAATATTTCTGTTTCTTTCAATGGAAACGTGTTATTATGCTTACAAAAGGGTTATTTAAGCATAAACCACCATTTGGGAGTGAATTCCATTAGTTTTGAGCAATATCAAAATTGAAAGGTCAGAATCACATTGTTGGTCAAAAAGTGCTTCTCTCGCTCTGAAAAGCATTTTGCACACATAAAAACTTGACATGTGAATATTTCTGTTACTTTCAATGGAAACGTGTTATTATGCTTACAAAAGGGTTATTTAAGCATAAACCACCATTTGGGAGTGAATTCCATCAGTTTTGAGCAATATCAACATTGTAAGGTAAAAATCACATTGTTGGTCAAAAAGTGCTTCTCTCGCTCTGAAAAGCATTTTGCACGCATAAAAACTTGACATGTGAATATTTCTGTTTCTTTCAATGGAAACGTGTTATTATGCTTACAAAAGGGTTATTTAAGCATAAACCACCATTTGGGAGTGAATTCCATTAGTTTTGAGCAATATCAAAATTGAAAGGTCAGAATCACATTGTTGGTCAAAAAGTGCTTCTCTCGCTCTGAAAAGCATTTTGCACACATAAAAACTTGACATGTGAATATTTCTGTTACTTTCAATGGAAACGTGTTATTATGCTTACAAAAGGGTTATTTAAGCATAAACCACCATTTGGGAGTGAATTCCATTAGTTTTGAGCAATATCAACATTGTAAGGTAAAAATCACATTGTTGGTCAAAAAGTGCTTCTCTCGCTCTGAAAAGCATTTTGCACGCATAAAAACTTGACATGTGAATATTTCTGTTTCTTTCAATTCAAACGTGTTATTATGCTTACAAAAGGGTTATTTAAGCATAAACCACCATTTGGGAGTGAATTCCATTAGTTTTGAGCAATATCAACATTGAAAGGTCAGAATCACATTGTTGGTCAAAAAGTGCTTCTCTCGCTCTGAAAAGCATTTTGCACACATAAAAACTTGACATGAGAATATTTCTGTTACTTTCAATGGAAACGTGTTATTATGCTTACAAAAGGGTTATTTAAGCATAAACCACCATTTGGGAGTGAATTCCATTAGTTTTGAGCAATATCAACATTGTAAGGTAAAAATCACATTGTTGGTCAAAAAGTGCTTCTCTCGCTCTGAAAAGCATTTTGCACGCATAAAAACTTGACATGTGAATATTTCTGTTTCTTTCAATGGAAACGTGTTATTATGCTTACAAAAGGGTTATTTAAGCATAAACCACCATTTGGGAGTGAATTCCATTAGTTTTGAGCAATATCAAAATTGAATGGTCAGAATCACATTGTTGGTCAAAAAGTGCTTCTCTCGCTCTGAAAAGCATTTTGCACACATAAAAACTTGACATGTGAATATTTCTGTTACTTTCAATGGAAACGTGTTATTATGCTTACAAAAGGGTTATTTAAGCATAAACCACCATTTGGGAGTGAATTCCATTAGTTTTGAGCAATATCAACATTGTAAGGTAAAAATCACATTGTTGGTCAAAAAGTGCTTCTCTCGCTCTGAAAAGCATTTTGCACGCATAAAAACTTGACATGTGAATATTTCTGTTTCTTTCAATTCAAACGTGTTATTATGCTTACAAAAGGGTTATTTAAGCATAAACCACCATTTGGGAGTGAATTCCATTAGTTTTGAGCAATATCAAAATTGAAAGGTCAGAATCACATTGTTGGTCAAAAAGTGCTTCTCTCGCTCTGAAAAGCATTTTGCACACATAAAAACTTGACATGTGAATATTTCTGTTACTTTCAATGGAAACGTGTTATTATGCTTACAAAAGGGTTATTTAAGCATAAACCACCATTTGGGAGTGAATTCCATTAGTTTTGAGCAATATCAACATTGTAAGGTAAAAATCACATTGTTGGTCAAAAAGTGCTTCTCTCGCTCTGAAAAGCATTTTGCACGCATAAAAACTTGACATGTGAATATTTCTGTTTCTTTCAATGGAAACGTGTTATTATGCTTACAAAAGGGTTATTTAAGCATAAACCACCATTTGGGAGTGAATTCCATTAGTTTTGAGCAATATCAACATTGTAAGGTAAAAATCACATTGTTGGTCAAAAAGTGCTTCTCTCGCTCTGAAAAGCATTTTGCACGCATAAAAACTTGACATGTGAATATTTCTGTTTCTTTCAATTCAAACGTGTTATTATGCTTAAAAAAGGGTTATTTAAGCATAAACCACCATTTGGGAGTGAATTCCATTAGTTTTGAGCAATATCAACATTGTAAGGTCAGAATCACATTGTTGGTCAAAAAGTGCTTCTCTCGCTCTGAAAAGCATTTTGCACACATAAAAACTAGAAACGTGAATATTTCTGTTACTTTCAATGGAAACGTGTTATTATGCTTACAAAAGGGTTATTTAAGCATAAACCACCATTTGGGAGTGAATTCCATTAGTTTTGAGCAATATCAACATTGTAAGGTAAAAATCACATTGTTGGTCAAAAAGTGCTTCTCTCGCTCTGAAAAGCATTTTGCACGCATAAAAACTTGACATGTGAATATTTCTGTTTCTTTCAATGGAAACGTGTTATTATGCTTACAAAAGGGTTATTTAAGCATAAACCACCATTTGGGAGTGAATTCCATTAGTTTTGAGCAATATCAACATTGTAAGGTCAGAATCACATTGTTGGTCAAAAAGTGCTTCTCTCGCTCTGAAAAGCATTTTGCACACATAAAAACTAGAAACGTGAATATTTCTGTTACTTTCAATGGAAACGTGTTATTATGCTTACAAAAGGGTTATTTAAGCATAAACCACCATTTGGGAGTGAATTCCATTAGTTTTGAGCAATATCAACATTGTAAGGTAAAAATCACATTGTTGGTCAAAAAGTGCTTCTCTCGCTCTGAAAAGCATTTTGCACGCATAAAAACTTGACATGTGAATATTTCTGTTTCTTTCAATGGAAACGTGTTATTATGCTTACAAAAGGGTTATTTAAGCATAAACCACCATTTGGGAGTGAATTCCATTAGTTTTGAGCAATATCAAAATTGAAAGGTCAGAATCACATTGTTGGTCAAAAAGTGCTTCTCTCGCTCTGAAAAGCATTTTGCACACATAAAAACTTGACATGTGAATATTTCTGTTACTTTCAATGGAAACGTGTTATTATGCTTACAAAAGGGTTATTTAAGCATAAACCACCATTTGGGAGTGAATTCCATTAGTTTTGAGCAATATCAACATTGTAAGGTAAAAATCACATTGTTGGTCAAAAAGTGCTTCTCTCGCTCTGAAAAGCATTTTGCACGCATAAAAACTTGACATGTGAATATTTCTGTTTCTTTCAATGGAAAGGTGTTATATTATGCTTACAAAAGGGTTATTTAAGCATAAACCACCATTTGGGAGTGAATTCCATTAGTTTTGAGCAATATCAAAATTGAAAGGTCAGAATCACATTGTTGGTCAAAAAGTGCTTCTCTCGCTCTGAAAAGCATTTTGCACACATAAAAACTTGACATGTGAATATTTCTGTTACTTTCAATGGAAACGTGTTATTATGCTTATAAAAGGGTTATTTAAGCATAAACCACCATTTGGGAGTGAATTCCATTAGTTTTGAGCAATATCAACATTGTAAGGTAAAAATCACATTGTTGGTCAAAAAGTGCTTCTCTCGCTCTGAAAAGCATTTTGCACACATAAAAACTTGACATGTGAATATTTCTGTTACTTTCAATGGAAACGTGTTATTATGCTTACAAAAGGGTTATTTAAGCATAAACCACCATTTGGGAGTGAATTCCATTAGTTTTGAGCAATATCAAAATTGAAAGGTCAGAATCACATTGTTGGTCAAAAAGTGCTTCTCTCGCTCTGAAAAGCATTTTGCACACATAAAAACTTGACATGTGAATATTTCTGTTACTTTCAATGGAAACGTGTTATTATGCTTACAAAAGGGTTATTTAAGCATAAACCACCATTTGGGAGTGAATTCCATTAGTTTTGAGCAATATCAACATTGTAAGGTAAAAATCACATTGTTGGTCAAAAAGTGCTTCTCTCGCTCTGAAAAGCATTTTGCACGCATAAAAACTTGACATGTGAATATTTCTGTTTCTTTCAATTCAAACGTGTTATTATGCTTACAAAAGGGTTATTTAAGCATAAACCACCATTTGGGAGTGAATTCCATTAGTTTTGAGCAATATCAAAATTGAAAGGTCAGAATCACATTGTTGGTCAAAAAGTGCTTCTCTCGCTCTGAAAAGCATTTTGCACACATAAAAACTTGACATGTGAATATTTCTGTTACTTTCAATGGAAACGTGTTATTATGCTTACAAAAGGGTTATTTAAGCATAAACCACCATTTGGGAGTGAATTCCATTAGTTTTGAGCAATATCAACATTGTAAGGTAAAAATCACATTGTTGGTCAAAAAGTGCTTCTCTCGCTCTGAAAAGCATTTTGCACGCATAAAAACTTGACATGTGAATATTTCTGTTTCTTTCAATGGAAAGGTGTTATATTATGCTTACAAAAGGGTTATTTAAGCATAAACCACCATTTGGGAGTGAATTCCATTAGTTTTGAGCAATATCAAAATTGAAAGGTCAGAATCACATTGTTGGTCAAAAAGTGCTTCTCTCGCTCTGAAAAGCATTTTGCACACATAAAAACTTGACATGTGAATATTTCTGTTACTTTCAATGGAAACGTGTTATTATGCTTACAAAAGGGTTATTTAAGCATAAACCACCATTTGGGAGTGAATTCCATTAGTTTTGAGCAATATCAACATTGTAAGGTAAAAATCACATTGTTGGTCAAAAAGTGCTTCTCTCGCTCTGAAAAGCATTTTGCACACATAAAAACTTGACATGTGAATATTTCTGTTACTTTCAATGGAAACGTGTTATTATGCTTACAAAAGGGTTATTTAAGCATAAACCACCATTTGGGAGTGAATTCCATTAGTTTTGAGCAATATCAACATTGTAAGGTAAAAATCACATTGTTGGTCAAAAAGTGCTTCTCTCGCTCTGAAAAGCATTTTGCACGCATAAAAACTTGACATGTGAATATTTCTGTTTCTTTCAATTCAAACGTGTTATTGTGCTTACAAAAGGGTTATTTAAGCATAAACCACCATTTGGGAGTGAATTCCATTAGTTTTGAGCAATATCAACATTGTAAGGTAAAAATCACATTGTTGGTCAAAAAGTGCTTCTCTCGCTCTGAAAAGCATTTTGCACGCATAAAAACTTGACATGTGAATATTTCTGTTTCTTTCAATGGAAAGGTGTTATATTATGCTTACAAAAGGGTTATTTAAGCATAAACCACCATTTGGGAATGAATTCCATTAGTTTTGAGCAATATCAAAATTGAAAGGTCAGAATCACATTGTTGGTCAAAAAGTGCTTCTCTCGCTCTGAAAAGCATTTTGCACACATAAAAACTTGACATGTGAATATTTCTGTTACTTTCAATGGAAACGTGTTATTATGCTTACAAAAGGGTTATTTAAGCATAAACCACCATTTGGGAGTGAATTCCATTAGTTTTGAGCAATATCAACATTGTAAGGTAAAAATCACATTGTTGGTCAAAAAGTGCTTCTCTCGCTCTGAAAAGCATTTTGCACACATAAAAACTTGACATGTGAATATTTCTGTTACTTTCAATGGAAACGTGTTATTATGCTTACAAAAGGGTTATTTAAGCATAAACCACCATTTGGGAGTGAATTCCATTAGTTTTGAGCAATATCAACATTGTAAGGTAAAAATCACATTGTTGGTCAAAAAGTGCTTCTCTCGCTCTGAAAAGCATTTTTCACGCATAAAAACTTGACATGTGAATATTTCTGTTTCTTTCAATTCAAACGTGTTATTGTGCTTACAAAAGGGTTATTTAAGCATAAACCACCATTTGGGAGTGAATTCCATTAGTTTTGAGCAATATCAACATTGTAAGGTAAAAATCACATTGTTGGTCAAAAAGTGCTTCTCTCGCTCTGAAAAGCATTTTGCACGCATAAAAACTTGACATGTGAATATTTCTGTTTCTTTCAATGGAAACGTGTTATTATGCTTACAAAAGGGTTATTTAAGCATAAACCACCATTTGGGAGTGAATTCCATTAGTTTTGAGCAATATCAAAATTGAATGGTCAGAATCACATTGTTGGTCAAAAAGTGCTTCTCTCGCTCTGAAAAGCATTTTGCACACATAAAAACTTGACATGTGAATATTTCTGTTACTTTCAATGGAAACGTGTTATTATGCTTACAAAAGGGTTATTTAAGCATAAACCACCATTTGGGAGTGAATTCCATTAGTTTTGAGCAATATCAACATTGTAAGGTAAAAATCACATTGTTGGTCAAAAAGTGCTTCTCTCGCTCTGAAAAGCATTTTGCACGCATAAAAACTTGACATGTGAATATTTCTGTTTCTTTCAATGGAAAGGTGTTATTATGCTTACAAAAGGGTTATTTAAGCATAAACCACCATTTGGGAGTGAATTCCATTAGTTTTGAGCAATATCAAAATTGAAAGGTCAGAATCACATTGTTGGTCAAAAAGTGCTTCTCTCGCTCTGAAAAGCATTTTGCACACATAAAAACTTGACATGTGAATATTTCTGTTACTTTCAATGGAAACGTGTTATTATGCTTACAAAAGGGTTATTTAAGCATAAACCACCATTTGGGAGTGAATTCCATTAGTTTTGAGCAATATCAAAATTGAAAGGTCAGAATCACATTGTTGGTCAAAAAGTGCTTCTCTCGCTCTGAAAAGCATTTTGCACACATAAAAACTAGAAACGTGAATATTTCTGTTACTTTCAATGGAAACGTGTTATTATGCTTACAAAAGGGTTATTTAAGCATAAACCACCATTTGGGAGTGAATTCCATTCGTTTTGAGCAATATCAACATTGTAAGGTAAAAATCACATTGTTGGTCAAAAAGTGCTTCTCTCGCTCTGAAAAGCATTTTGCACGCATAAAAACTTGACATGTGAATATTTCTGTTTCTTTCAATGGAAACGTGTTATTATGCTTACAAAAGGGTTATTTAAGCATAAACCACCATTTGGGAGTGAATTCCATTAGTTTTGAGCAATATCAAAATTGAATGGTCAGAATCACATTGTTGGTCAAAAAGTGCTTCTCTCGCTCTGAAAAGCATTTTGCACACATAAAAACTTGACATGTGAATATTTCTGTTACTTTCAATGGAAACGTGTTATTATGCTTACAAAATGGTTATTTAAGCATAAACCACCATTTGGGAGTGAATTCCATTAGTTTTGAGCAATATCAACATTGTAAGGTAAAAATCACATTGTTGGTCAATAAGTGCTTCTCTCGCTCTGAAAAGCATTTTGCACGCATAAAAACTTGACATGTGAATATTTCTGTTTCTTTCAATGGAAACGTGTTATTATGCTTACAAAAGGGTTATTTAAGCATAAACCACCATTTGGGAGTGAATTCCATTAGTTTTGAGCAATATCAAAATTGAAAGGTCAGAATCACATTGTTGGTCAAAAAGTGCTTCTCTCGCTCTGAAAAGCATTTTGCACACATAAAAACTAGAAACGTGAATATTTCTGTTACTTTCAATGGAAACGTGTTATTATGCTTACAAAAGGGTTATTTAAGCATAAACCACCATTTGGGAGTGAATTCCATTAGTTTTGAGAAATATCAACATTGTAAGGTAAAAATCACATTGTTGGTCAAAAAGTGCTTCTCTCGCTCTGAAAAGCATTTTGCACGCATAAAAACTTGACATGTGAATATTTCTGTTTCTTTCAATTCAAACGTGTTATTGTGCTTACAAAAGGGTTATTTAAGCATAAACCACCATTTGGGAGTGAATTCCATTAGTTTTGAGCAATATCAACATTGTAAGGTCAGAATCACATTGTTGGTCAAAAAGTGCTTCTCTCGCTCTGAAAAGCATTTTGCACACATAAAAACTAGAAACGTGAATATTTCTGTTACTTTCAATGGAAACGTGTTATTATGCTTACAAAAGGGTTATTTAAGCATAAACCACCATTTGGGAGTGAATTCCATTAGTTTTGAGCAATATCAACATTGTAAGGTAAAAATCACATTGTTGGTCAAAAAGTGCTTCTCTCGCTCTGAAAAGCATTTTGCACGCATAAAAACTTGACATGTGAATATTTCTGTTTCTTTCAATGGAAAGGTGTTATTATGCTTACAAAAGGGTTATTTAAGCATAAACCACCATTTGGGAGTGAATTCCATTAGTTTTGAGCAATATCAAAATTGAAAGGTCAGAATCACATTGTTGGTCAAAAAGTGCTTCTCTCGCTCTGAAAAGCATTTTGCACGCATAAAAACTTGACATGTGAATATTTCTGTTTCTTTCAATGGAAACGTGTTATTATGCTTACAAAAGGGTTATTTAAGCATAAACCACCATTTGGGAGTGAATTCCATTAGTTTTGAGCAATATCAAAATTGAAAGGTCAGAATCACATTGTTGGTCAAAAAGTGCTTCTCTCGCTCTGAAAAGCATTTTGCACGCATAAAAACTTGACATGTGAATATTTCTGTTTCTTTCAATGGAAACGTGTTATTATGCTTACAAAAGGGTTATTTAAGCATAAACCACCATTTGGGAGTGAATTCCATTAGTTTTGAGCAATATCAACATTGTAAGGTAAAAATCACATTGTTGGTCAAAAAGTGCTTCTCTCGCTCTGAAAAGCATTTTGCACGCATAAAAACTTGACATGTGAATATTTCTGTTTCTTTCAATGGAAACGTGTTATTATGCTTACAAAAGGGTTATTTAAGCATAAACCACCATTTGGGAGTGAATTCCATTAGTTTTGAGCAATATCAAAATTGAATGGTCAGAATCACATTGTTGGTCAAAAAGTGCTTCTCTCGCTCTGAAAAGCATTTTGCACACATAAAAACTTGACATGTGAATATTTCTGTTACTTTCAATGGAAACGTGTTATTATGCTTACAAAAGGGTTATTTAAGCATAAACCATCATTTGGGAGTGAATTCCATTAGTTTTGAGCAATATCAACATTGTAAGGTAAAAATCACATTGTTGGTCAAAAAGTGCTTCTCTCGCTCTGAAAAGCATTTTGCACGCATAAAAACTTGACATGTGAATATTTCTGTTTCTTTCAATGGAAAGGTGTTATTATGCTTACAAAAGGGTTATTTAAGCATAAACCACCATTTGGGAGTGAATTCCATTAGTTTTGAGCAATATCAAAATTGAAAGGTCAGAATCACATTGTTGGTCAAAAAGTGCTTCTCTCGCTCTGAAAAGCATTTTGCACGCATAAAAACTTGACATGTGAATATTTCTGTTACTTTCAATGGAAACGTGTTATTATGCTTACAAAAGGGTTATTTAAGCATAAACCACCATTTGGGAGTGAATTCCATTAGTTTTGAGCAATATCAAAATTGAAAGGTCAGAATCACATTGTTGGTCAAAAAGTGCTTCTCTCGCTCTGAAAAGCATTTTGCACGCATAAAAACTTGACATGTGAATATTTCTGTTTCTTTCAATGGAAACGTGTTATTATGCTTACAAAAGGGTTATTTAAGCATAAACCACCATTTGGGAGTGAATTCCATTAGTTTTGAGCAATATCAAAATTGAAAGGTCAGAATCACATTGTTGGTCAAAAAGTGCTTCTCTCGCTCTGAAAAGCATTTTGCACACATAAAAACTTGACATGTGAATATTTCTGTTACTTTCAATGGAAACGTGTTATTATGCTTACAAAAGGGTTATTTAAGCATAAACCACCATTTGGGAGTGAATTCCATTAGTTTTGAGCAATATCAACATTGTAAGTTAAAAATCACATTGTTGGTCAAAAAGTGCTTCTCTCGCTCTGAAAAGCATTTTGCACGCATAAAAACTTGACATGTGAATATTTCTGTTTCTTTCAATTCAAACGTGTTATTATGCTTACAAAAGGGTTATTTAAGCATAAACCACCATTTGGGAGTGAATTCCATTAGTTTTGAGCAATATCAACATTGTAAGGTCAGAATCACATTGTTGGTCAAAAAGTGCTTCTCTCGCTCTGAAAAGAATTTTGCACACATAAAAACTAGAAACGTGAATATTTCTGTTACTTTCAATGGAAACGTGTTATTATGCTTACAAAAGGGTTATTTAAGCATAAACCACCATTTGGGAGTGAATTCCATTCGTTTTGAGCAATATCAACATTGTAAGGTAAAAATCACATTGTTGGTCAAAAAGTGCTTCTCTCGCTCTGAAAAGCATTTTGCACGCATAAAAACTTGACATGTGAATATTTCTGTTTCTTTCAATGGAAACGTGTTATTATGCTTACAAAAGGGTTATTTAAGCATAAACCACCATTTGGGAGTGAATTCCATTAGTTTTGAGCAATATCAAAATTGAATGGTCAGAATCACATTGTTGGTCAAAAAGTGCTTCTCTCGCTCTGAAAAGCATTTTGCACACATAAAAACTTGACATGTGAATATTTCTGTTACTTTCAATGGAAACGTGTTATTATGCTTACAAAATGGTTATTTAAGCATAAACCACCATTTGGGAGTGAATTCCATTAGTTTTGAGCAATATCAACATTGTAAGGTAAAAATCACATTGTTGGTCAAAAAGTGCTTCTCTCGCTCTGAAAAGCATTTTGCACGCATAAAAACTTGACATGTGAATATTTCTGTTTCTTTCAATGGAAACGTGTTATTATGCTTACAAAAGGGTTATTTAAGCATAAACCACCATTTGGGAGTGAATTCCATTAGTTTTGAGCAATATCAAAATTGAAAGGTCAGAATCACATTGTTGGTCAAAAAGTGCTTCTCTCGCTCTGAAAAGCATTTTGCACACATAAAAACTAGAAACGTGAATATTTCTGTTACTTTCAATGGAAACGTGTTATTATGCTTACAAAAGGGTTATTTAAGCATAAACCACCATTTGGGAGTGAATTCCATTAGTTTTGAGAAATATCAACATTGTAAGGTAAAAATCACATTGTTGGTCAAAAAGTGCTTCTCTCGCTCTGAAAAGCATTTTGCACGCATAAAAACTTGACATGTGAATATTTCTGTTTCTTTCAATTCAAACGTGTTATTGTGCTTACAAAAGGGTTATTTAAGCATAAACCACCATTTGGGAGTGAATTCCATTAGTTTTGAGCAATATCAACATTGTAAGGTCAGAATCACATTGTTGGTCAAAAAGTGCTTCTCTCGCTCTGAAAAGCATTTTGCACACATAAAAACTAGAAACGTGAATATTTCTGTTACTTTCAATGGAAACGTGTTATTATGCTTACAAAAGGGTTATTTAAGCATAAACCACCATTTGGGAGTGAATTCCATTAGTTTTGAGCAATATCAACATTGTAAGGTAAAAATCACATTATTGGTCAAAAAGTGCTTCTCTCGCTCTGAAAAGCATTTTGCACACATAAAAACTTGACATGTGAATATTTCTGTTTCTTTCAATGGAAACGTGTTATTATGCTTACAAAAGGGTTATTTAAGCATAAACCACAATTTGGGAGTGAATTCCATTAGTTTTGAGCAATATCAAAATTGAAAGGTCAGAATCACATTGTTGGTCAAAAAGTGTTTCTCTCGCTCTGAAAAGCATTTTGCACACATAAAAACTTGACATGTGAATATTTCTGTTACTTTCAATGGAAACGTGTTATTATGCTTACAAAAGGGTTATTTAAGCATAAACCACCATTTGGGAGTGAATTCCATTAGTTTTGAGCAATATCAACAATGTAAGGTAAAAATCACATTGTTGGTCAAAAAGTGCTTCTCTCGCTCTGAAAAGCATTTTGCACGCATAAAAACTTGACATGTGAATATTTCTGTTTCTTTCAATGGAAACGTGTTATTATGCTTACAAAAGGGTTATTTAAGCATAAACCACCATTTGGGAGTGAATTCCATTAGTTTTGAGCAATATCAAAATTGAATGGTCAGAATCACATTGTTGGTCAAAAAGTGCTTCTCTCGCTCTGAAAAGCATTTTGCAAACATAAAAACTTGACATGTGAATATTTCTGTTACTTTCAATGGAAACGTGTTATTATGCTTACAAAAGGGTTATTTAAGCATAAACCACCATTTGGGAGTGAATTCCATTAGTTTTGAGCAATATCAACATTGTAAGGTAAAAATCACATTGTTGGTCAAAAAGTGCTTCTCTCACTCTGAAAAGCATTTTGCACGCATAAAAACTTGACATGTGAATATTTCTGTTTCTTTCAATGGAAAGGTGTTATTATGCTTACAAAAGGGTTATTTAAGCATAAACCACCATTTGGGAGTGAATTCCATTAGTTTTGAGCAATATCAAAATTGAAAGGTCAGAATCACATTGTTGGTCAAAAAGTGCTTCTCTCGCTCTGAAAAGCATTTTGCACACATAAAAACTAGAAACGTGAATATTTCTGTTACTTTCAATGGAAACGTGTTATTATGCTTACAAAAGGGTTATTTAAGCATAAACCACCATTTGGGAGTGAATTCCATTAGTTTTGAGAAATATCAACATTGTAAGGTAAAAATCACATTGTTGGTCAAAAAGTGCTTCTCTCGCTCTGAAAAGCATTTTGCACGCATAAAAACTTGACATGTGAATATTTCTGTTTCTTTCAATTCAAACGTGTTATTGTGCTTACAAAAGGGTTATTTAAGCATAAACCACCATTTGGGAGTGAATTCCATTAGTTTTGAGCAATATCAACATTGTAAGGTCAGAATCACATTGTTGGTCAAAAAGTGCTTCTCTCACTCTGAAAAGCATTTTGCACACATAAAAACTAGAAACGTGAATATTTCTGTTACTTTCAATGGAAACGTGTTATTATGCTTACAAAAGGGTTATTTAAGCATAAACCACCATTTGGGAGTGAATTCCATTAGTTTTGAGCAATATCAAAATTGAAAGGTCAGAATCACATTGTTGGTCAAAAAGTGCTTCTCTCGCTCTGAAAAGCATTTTGCACGCATAAAAACTTGACATGTGAATATTTCTGTTTCTTTCAATGGAAACGTGTTATTATGCTTACAAAAGGGTTATTTAAGCATAAACCACCATTTGGGAGTGAATTCCATTAGTTTTGAGCAATATCAAAATTGAAAGGTCAGAATCACATTGTTGGTCAAAAAGTGCTTCTCTCGCTCTGAAAAGCATTTTGCACACATAAAAACTTGACATGTGAATATTTCTGTTACTTTCAATGGAAACGTGTTATTATGCTTACAAAAGGGTTATTTAAGCATAAACCACCATTTGGGAGTGAATTCCATTAGTTTTGAGCAATATCAACATTGTAAGGTAAAAATCACATTGTTGGTCAAAAAGTGCTTCTCTCGCTCTGAAAAGCATTTTGCACGCATAAAAACTTGACATGTGAATATTTCTGTTTCTTTCAATTCAAACGTGTTATTATGCTTACAAAAGGGTTATTTAAGCATAAACCACCATTTGGGAGTGAATTCCATTAGTTTTGAGCAATATCAACATTGTAAGGTCAGAATCACATTGTTGGTCAAAAAGTGCTTCTCTCGCTCTGAAAAGCATTTTGCACACATAAAAACTAGAAACGTGAATATTTCTGTTACTTTCAATGGAAACGTGTTATTATGCTTACAAAAGGGTTATTTAAGCATAAACCACCATTTGGGAGTGAATTCCATTCGTTTTGAGCAATATCAACATTGTAAGGTAAAAATCACATTGTTGGTCAAAAAGTGCTTCTCTCGCTCTGAAAAGCATTTTGCACGCATAAAAACTTGACATGTGAATATTTCTGTTTCTTTCAATGGAAACGTGTTATTATGCTTACAAAAGGGTTATTTAAGCATAAACCACCATTTGGGAGTGAATTCCATTAGTTTTGAGCAATATCAAAATTGAATGGTCAGAATCACATTGTTGGTCAAAAAGTGCTTCTCTCGCTCTGAAAAGCATTTTGCACACATAAAAACTTGACATGTGAATATTTCTGTTACTTTCAATGGAAACGTGTTATTATGCTTACAAAATGGTTATTTAAGCATAAACCACCATTTGGGAGTGAATTCCATTAGTTTTGAGCAATATCAACATTGTAAGGTAAAAATCACATTGTTGGTCAAAAAGTGCTTCTCTCGCTCTGAAAAGCATTTTGCACGCATAAAAACTTGACATGTGAATATTTCTGTTTCTTTCAATGGAAACGTGTTATTATGCTTACAAAAGGGTTATTTAAGCATAAACCACCATTTGGGAGTGAATTCCATTAGTTTTGAGCAATATCAAAATTGAAAGGTCAGAATCACATTGTTGGTCAAAAAGTGCTTCTCTCGCTCTGAAAAGCATTTTGCACACATAAAAACTAGAAACGTGAATATTTCTGTTACTTTCAATGGAAACGTGTTATTATGCTTACAAAAGGGTTATTTAAGCATAAACCACCATTTGGGAGTGAATTCCATTAGTTTTGAGAAATATCAACATTGTAAGGTAAAAATCACATTGTTGGTCAAAAAGTGCTTCTCTCACTCTGAAAAGCATTTTGCACGCATAAAAACTTGACATGTGAATATTTCTGTTTCTTTCAATGGAAAGGTGTTATTATGCTTACAAAAGGGTTATTTAAGCATAAACCACCATTTGGGAGTGAATTCCATTAGTTTTGAGCAATATCAAAATTGAAAGGTCAGAATCACATTGTTGGTCAAAAAGTGCTTCTCTCGCTCTGAAAAGCATTTTGCACACATAAAAACTAGAAACGTGAATATTTCTGTTACTTTCAATGGAAACGTGTTATTATGCTTACAAAAGGGTTATTTAAGCATAAACCACCATTTGGGAGTGAATTCCATTAGTTTTGAGAAATATCAACATTGTAAGGTAAAAATCACATTGTTGGTCAAAAAGTGCTTCTCTCGCTCTGAAAAGCATTTTGCACGCATAAAAACTTGACATGTGAATATTTCTGTTTCTTTCAATTCAAACGTGTTATTGTGCTTACAAAAGGGTTATTTAAGCATAAACCACCATTTGGGAGTGAATTCCATTAGTTTTGAGCAATATCAACATTGTAAGGTCAGAATCACATTGTTGGTCAAAAAGTGCTTCTCTCACTCTGAAAAGCATTTTGCACACATAAAAACTAGAAACGTGAATATTTCTGTTACTTTCAATGGAAACGTGTTATTATGCTTACAAAAGGGTTATTTAAGCATAAACCACCATTTGGGAGTGAATTCCATTAGTTTTGAGCAATATCAAAATTGAAAGGTCAGAATCACATTGTTGGTCAAAAAGTGCTTCTCTCGCTCTGAAAAGCATTTTGCACGCATAAAAACTTGACATGTGAATATTTCTGTTTCTTTCAATGGAAACGTGTTATTATGCTTACAAAAGGGTTATTTAAGCATAAACCACCATTTGGGAGTGAATTCCATTAGTTTTGAGCAATATCAAAATTGAAAGGTCAGAATCACATTGTTGGTCAAAAAGTGCTTCTCTCGCTCTGAAAAGCATTTTGCACACATAAAAACTTGACATGTGAATATTTCTGTTACTTTCAATGGAAACGTGTTATTATGCTTACAAAAGGGTTATTTAAGCATAAACCACCATTTGGGAGTGAATTCCATTAGTTTTGAGCAATATCAACATTGTAAGGTAAAAATCACATTGTTGGTCAAAAAGTGCTTCTCTCGCTCTGAAAAGCATTTTGCACGCATAAAAACTTGACATGTGAATATTTCTGTTTCTTTCAATTCAAACGTGTTATTATGCTTACAAAAGGGTTATTTAAGCATAAACCACCATTTGGGAGTGAATTCCATTAGTTTTGAGCAATATCAACATTGTAAGGTCAGAATCACATTGTTGGTCAAAAAGTGCTTCTCTCGCTCTGAAAAGCATTTTGCACACATAAAAACTAGAAACGTGAATATTTCTGTTACTTTCAATGGAAACGTGTTATTATGCTTACAAAAGGGTTATTTAAGCATAAACCACCATTTGGGAGTGAATTCCATTCGTTTTGAGCAATATCAACATTGTAAGGTAAAAATCACATTGTTGGTCAAAAAGTGCTTCTCTCGCTCTGAAAAGCATTTTGCACGCATAAAAACTTGACATGTGAATATTTCTGTTTCTTTCAATGGAAACGTGTTATTATGCTTACAAAAGGGTTATTTAAGCATAAACCACCATTTGGGAGTGAATTCCATTAGTTTTGAGCAATATCAAAATTGAATGGTCAGAATCACATTGTTGGTCAAAAAGTGCTTCTCTCGCTCTGAAAAGCATTTTGCACACATAAAAACTTGACATGTGAATATTTCTGTTACTTTCAATGGAAACGTGTTATTATGCTTACAAAATGGTTATTTAAGCATAAACCACCATTTGGGAGTGAATTCCATTAGTTTTGAGCAATATCAACATTGTAAGGTAAAAATCACATTGTTGGTCAAAAAGTGCTTCTCTCGCTCTGAAAAGCATTTTGCACGCATAAAAACTTGACATGTGAATATTTCTGTTTCTTTCAATGGAAACGTGTTATTATGCTTACAAAAGGGTTATTTAAGCATAAACCACCATTTGGGAGTGAATTCCATTAGTTTTGAGCAATATCAAAATTGAAAGGTCAGAATCACATTGTTGGTCAAAAAGTGCTTCTCTCGCTCTGAAAAGCATTTTGCACACATAAAAACTAGAAACGTGAATATTTCTGTTACTTTCAATGGAAACGTGTTATTATGCTTACAAAAGGGTTATTTAAGCATAAACCACCATTTGGGAGTGAATTCCATTAGTTTTGAGAAATATCAACATTGTAAGGTAAAAATCACATTGTTGGTCAAAAAGTGCTTCTCTCGCTCTGAAAAGCATTTTGCACGCATAAAAACTTGACATGTGAATATTTCTGTTTCTTTCAATTCAAACGTGTTATTGTGCTTACAAAAGGGTTATTTAAGCATAAACCACCATTTGGGAGTGAATTCCATTAGTTTTGAGCAATATCAACATTGTAAGGTCAGAATCACATTGTTGGTCAAAAAGTGCTTCTCTCGCTCTGAAAAGCATTTTGCACACATAAAAACTAGAAACGTGAATATTTCTGTTACTTTCAATGGAAACGTGTTATTATGCTTACAAAAGGGTTATTTAAGCATAAACCACCATTTGGGAGTGAATTCCATTAGTTTTGAGCAATATCAACATTGTAAGGTAAAAATCACATTATTGGTCAAAAAGTGCTTCTCTCGCTCTGAAAAGCATTTTGCACACATAAAAACTTGACATGTGAATATTTCTGTTTCTTTCAATGGAAACGTGTTATTATGCTTACAAAAGGGTTATTTAAGCATAAACCACAATTTGGGAGTGAATTCCATTAGTTTTGAGCAATATCAAAATTGAAAGGTCAGAATCACATTGTTGGTCAAAAAGTGTTTCTCTCGCTCTGAAAAGCATTTTGCACACATAAAAACTTGACATGTGAATATTTCTGTTACTTTCAATGGAAACGTGTTATTATGCTTACAAAAGGGTTATTTAAGCATAAACCACCATTTGGGAGTGAATTCCATTAGTTTTGAGCAATATCAACAATGTAAGGTAAAAATCACATTGTTGGTCAAAAAGTGCTTCTCTCGCTCTGAAAAGCATTTTGCACGCATAAAAACTTGACATGTGAATATTTCTGTTTCTTTCAATGGAAACGTGTTATTATGCTTACAAAAGGGTTATTTAAGCATAAACCACCATTTGGGAGTGAATTCCATTAGTTTTGAGCAATATCAAAATTGAATGGTCAGAATCACATTGTTGGTCAAAAAGTGCTTCTCTCGCTCTGAAAAGCATTTTGCAAACATAAAAACTTGACATGTGAATATTTCTGTTACTTTCAATGGAAACGTGTTATTATGCTTACAAAAGGGTTATTTAAGCATAAACCACCATTTGGGAGTGAATTCCATTAGTTTTGAGCAATATCAACATTGTAAGGTAAAAATCACATTGTTGGTCAAAAAGTGCTTCTCTCACTCTGAAAAGCATTTTGCACGCATAAAAACTTGACATGTGAATATTTCTGTTTCTTTCAATGGAAAGGTGTTATTATGCTTACAAAAGGGTTATTTAAGCATAAACCACCATTTGGGAGTGAATTCCATTAGTTTTGAGCAATATCAAAATTGAAAGGTCAGAATCACATTGTTGGTCAAAAAGTGCTTCTCTCGCTCTGAAAAGCATTTTGCACACATAAAAACTAGAAACGTGAATATTTCTGTTACTTTCAATGGAAACGTGTTATTATGCTTACAAAAGGGTTATTTAAGCATAAACCACCATTTGGGAGTGAATTCCATTAGTTTTGAGAAATATCAACATTGTAAGGTAAAAATCACATTGTTGGTCAAAAAGTGCTTCTCTCGCTCTGAAAAGCATTTTGCACGCATAAAAACTTGACATGTGAATATTTCTGTTTCTTTCAATTCAAACGTGTTATTGTGCTTACAAAAGGGTTATTTAAGCATAAACCACCATTTGGGAGTGAATTCCATTAGTTTTGAGCAATATCAACATTGTAAGGTCAGAATCACATTGTTGGTCAAAAAGTGCTTCTCTCACTCTGAAAAGCATTTTGCACACATAAAAACTAGAAACGTGAATATTTCTGTTACTTTCAATGGAAACGTGTTATTATGCTTACAAAAGGGTTATTTAAGCATAAACCACCATTTGGGAGTGAATTCCATTAGTTTTGAGCAATATCATCATTGTAAGGTAAAAATCACATTATTGGTCAAAAAGTGCTTCTCTCGCTCTGAAAAGCATTTTGCACACATAAAAACTTGACATGTGAATATTTCTGTTTCTTTCAATGGAAACGTGTTATTATGCTTACAAAAGGGTTATTTAAGCATAAACCACAATTTGGGAGTGAATTCCATTAGTTTTGAGCAATATCAAAATTGAAAGGTCAGAATCACATTGTTGGTCAAAAAGTGCTTCTCTCGCTCTGAAAAGCATTTTGCACACATAAAAACTTGACATGTGAATATTTCTGTTACTTTCAATGGAAACGTGTTATTATGCTTACAAAAGGGTTATTTAAGCATAAACCACCATTTGGGAGTGAATTCCATTAGTTTTGAGCAATATCAACATTGTAAGGTAAAAATCACATTGTTGGTCAAAAAGTGCTTCTCTCGCTCTGAAAAGCATTTTGCACGCATAAAAACTTGACATGTGAATATTTCTGTTTCTTTCAATGGAAACGTGTTATTATGCTTACAAAAGGGTTATTTAAGCATAAACCACCATTTGGGAGTGAATTCCATTAGTTTTGAGCAATATCAAAATTGAATGGTCAGAATCACATTGTTGGTCAAAAAGTGCTTCTCTCGCTCTGAAAAGCATTTTGCACACATAAAAACTTGACATGTGAATATTTCTGTTACTTTCAATGGAAACGTGTTATTATGCTTACAAAATGGTTATTTAAGCATAAACCACCATTTGGGAGTGAATTCCATTAGTTTTGAGCAATATCAACATTGTAAGGTAAAAATCACATTGTTGGTCAAAAAGTGCTTCTCTCGCTCTGAAAAGCATTTTGCACGCATAAAAACTTGACATGTGAATATTTCTGTTTCTTTCAATGGAAACGTGTTATTATGCTTACAAAAGGGTTATTTAAGCATAAACCACCATTTGGGAGTGAATTCCATTAGTTTTGAGCAATATCAAAATTGAAAGGTCAGAATCACATTGTTGGTCAAAAAGTGCTTCTCTCGCTCTGAAAAGCATTTTGCACACATAAAAACTAGAAACGTGAATATTTCTGTTACTTTCAATGGAAACGTGTTATTATGCTTACAAAAGGGTTATTTAAGCATAAACCACCATTTGGGAGTGAATTCCATTAGTTTTGAGAAATATCAACATTGTAAGGTAAAAATCACATTGTTGGTCAAAAAGTGCTTCTCTCGCTCTGAAAAGCATTTTGCACGCATAAAAACTTGACATGTGAATATTTCTGTTTCTTTCAATTCAAACGTGTTATTGTGCTTACAAAAGGGTTATTTAAGCATAAACCACCATTTGGGAGTGAATTCCATTAGTTTTGAGCAATATCAACATTGTAAGGTCAGAATCACATTGTTGGTCAAAAAGTGCTTCTCTCGCTCTGAAAAGCATTTTGCACACATAAAAACTAGAAACGTGAATATTTCTGTTACTTTCAATGGAAACGTGTTATTATGCTTACAAAAGGGTTATTTAAGCATAAACCACCATTTGGGAGTGAATTCCATTAGTTTTGAGCAATATCAACATTGTAAGGTAAAAATCACATTATTGGTCAAAAAGTGCTTCTCTCGCTCTGAAAAGCATTTTGCACACATAAAAACTTGACATGTGAATATTTCTGTTTCTTTCAATGGAAACGTGTTATTATGCTTACAAAAGGGTTATTTAAGCATAAACCACAATTTGGGAGTGAATTCCATTAGTTTTGAGCAATATCAAAATTGAAAGGTCAGAATCACATTGTTGGTCAAAAAGTGTTTCTCTCGCTCTGAAAAGCATTTTGCACACATAAAAACTTGACATGTGAATATTTCTGTTACTTTCAATGGAAACGTGTTATTATGCTTACAAAAGGGTTATTTAAGCATAAACCACCATTTGGGAGTGAATTCCATTAGTTTTGAGCAATATCAACAATGTAAGGTAAAAATCACATTGTTGGTCAAAAAGTGCTTCTCTCGCTCTGAAAAGCATTTTGCACGCATAAAAACTTGACATGTGAATATTTCTGTTTCTTTCAATGGAAACGTGTTATTATGCTTACAAAAGGGTTATTTAAGCATAAACCACCATTTGGGAGTGAATTCCATTAGTTTTGAGCAATATCAAAATTGAATGGTCAGAATCACATTGTTGGTCAAAAAGTGCTTCTCTCGCTCTGAAAAGCATTTTGCAAACATAAAAACTTGACATGTGAATATTTCTGTTACTTTCAATGGAAACGTGTTATTATGCTTACAAAAGGGTTATTTAAGCATAAACCACCATTTGGGAGTGAATTCCATTAGTTTTGAGCAATATCAACATTGTAAGGTAAAAATCACATTGTTGGTCAAAAAGTGCTTCTCTCACTCTGAAAAGCATTTTGCACGCATAAAAACTTGACATGTGAATATTTCTGTTTCTTTCAATGGAAAGGTGTTATTATGCTTACAAAAGGGTTATTTAAGCATAAACCACCATTTGGGAGTGAATTCCATTAGTTTTGAGCAATATCAAAATTGAAAGGTCAGAATCACATTGTTGGTCAAAAAGTGCTTCTCTCGCTCTGAAAAGCATTTTGCACACATAAAAACTAGAAACGTGAATATTTCTGTTACTTTCAATGGAAACGTGTTATTATGCTTACAAAAGGGTTATTTAAGCATAAACCACCATTTGGGAGTGAATTCCATTAGTTTTGAGAAATATCAACATTGTAAGGTAAAAATCACATTGTTGGTCAAAAAGTGCTTCTCTCGCTCTGAAAAGCATTTTGCACGCATAAAAACTTGACATGTGAATATTTCTGTTTCTTTCAATTCAAACGTGTTATTGTGCTTACAAAAGGGTTATTTAAGCATAAACCACCATTTGGGAGTGAATTCCATTAGTTTTGAGCAATATCAACATTGTAAGGTCAGAATCACATTGTTGGTCAAAAAGTGCTTCTCTCACTCTGAAAAGCATTTTGCACACATAAAAACTAGAAACGTGAATATTTCTGTTACTTTCAATGGAAACGTGTTATTATGCTTACAAAAGGGTTATTTAAGCATAAACCACCATTTGGGAGTGAATTCCATTAGTTTTGAGCAATATCAACATTGTAAGGTAAAAATCACATTATTGGTCAAAAAGTGCTTCTCTCGCTCTGAAAAGCATTTTGCACACATAAAAACTTGACATGTGAATATTTCTGTTTCTTTCAATGGAAACGTGTTATTATGCTTACAAAAGGGTTATTTAAGCATAAACCACAATTTGGGAGTGAATTCCATTAGTTTTGAGCAATATCAAAATTGAAAGGTCAGAATCACATTGTTGGTCAAAAAGTGCTTCTCTCGCTCTGAAAAGCATTTTGCACACATAAAAACTTGACATGTGAATATTTCTGTTACTTTCAATGGAAACGTGTTATTATGCTTACAAAAGGGTTATTTAAGCATAAACCACCATTTGGGAGTGAATTCCATTAGTTTTGAGCAATATCAACATTGTAAGGTAAAAATCACATTGTTGGTCAAAAAGTGCTTCTCTCGCTCTGAAAAGCATTTTGCACGCATAAAAACTTGACATGTGAATATTTCTGTTTCTTTCAATGGAAACGTGTTATTATGCTTACAAAAGGGTTATTTAAGCATAAACCACCATTTGGGAGTGAATTCCATTAGTTTTGAGCAATATCAAAATTGAATGGTCAGAATCACATTGTTGGTCAAAAAGTGCTTCTCTCGCTCTGAAAAGCATTTTGCACACATAAAAACTTGACATGTGAATATTTCTGTTACTTTCAATGGAAACGTGTTATTATGCTTACAAAAGGGTTATTTAAGCATAAACCACCATTTGGGAGTGAATTCCATTAGTTTTGAGCAATATCAACATTGTAAGGTAAAAATCACATTGTTGGTCAAAAAATGCTTCTCTCGCTCTGAAAAGCATTTTGCACGCATAAAAACTTGACATGTGAATATTTCTGTTTCTTTCAATGGAAAGGTGTTATTATGCTTACAAAAGGGTTATTTAAGCATAAACCACCATTTGGGAGTGAATTCCATTAGTTTTGAGCAATATCAAAATTGAAAGGTCAGAATCACATTGTTGGTCAAAAAGTGCTTCTCTCGCTCTGAAAAGCATTTTGCACGCATAAAAACTTGACATGTGAATATTTCTGTTACTTTCAATGGAAACGTGTTATTATGCTTACAAAAGGGTTATTTAAGCATAAACCACCATTTGGGAGTGAATTCCATTAGTTTTGAGCAATATCAAAATTGAAAGGTCAGAATCACATTGTTGGTCAAAAAGTGCTTCTCTCGCTCTGAAAAGCATTTTGCACGCATAAAAACTTGACATGTGAATATTTCTGTTTCTTTCAATGGAAACGTGTTATTATGCTTACAAAAGGGTTATTTAAGCATAAACCACCATTTGGGAGTGAATTCCATTAGTTTTGAGCAATATCAAAATTGAAAGGTCAGAATCACATTGTTGGTCAAAAATTGCTTCTCTCGCTCTGAAAAGCATTTTGCACACATAAAAACTTGACATGTGAATATTTCTGTTACTTTCAATGGAAACGTGTTATTATGCTTACAAAAGGGTTATTTAAGCATAAACCACCATTTGGGAGTGAATTCCATTAGTTTTGAGCAATATCAACATTGTAAGGTAAAAATCACATTGTTGGTCAAAAAGTGCTTCTCTCGCTCTGAAAAGCATTTTGCACGCATAAAAACTTGACATGTGAATATTTCTGTTTCTTTCAATTCAAACGTGTTATTATGCTTACAAAAGGGTTATTTAAGCATAAACCACCATTTGGGAGTGAATTCCATTAGTTTTGAGCAATATCAACATTGTAAGGTAAAAATCACATTGTTGGTCAAAAAGTGCTTCTCTCGCTCTGAAAAGCATTTTGCACACATAAAAACTTGACATGTGAATATTTCTGTTACTTTCAATGGAAACGTGTTATTATGCTTACAAAAGGGTTATTTAAGCATAAACCACCATTTGGGAGTGAATTCCATTAGTTTTGAGCAATATCAACATTGTAAGGTAAAAATTACATTGTTGGTCAAAAAGTGCTTCTCTCGCTCTGAAAAGCATTTTGCACGCATAAAAACTTGACATGTGAATATTTCTGTTTCTTTCAATGGAAAGGTGTTATTATGCTTACAAAAGGGTTATTTAAGCATAAACCACCATTTGGGAGTGAATTCCATTAGTTTTGAGCAATATCAAAATTGAAAGGTCAGAATCACATTGTTGGTCAAAAAGTGCTTCTCTCGCTCTGAAAAGCATTTTGCACGCATAAAAACTTGACATGTGAATATTTCTGTTACTTTCAATGGAAACGTGTTATTATGCTTACAAAAGGGTTATTTAAGCATAAACCACCATTTGGGAGTGAATTCCATTAGTTTTGAGCAATATCAAAATTGAAAGGTCAGAATCACATTGTTGGTCAAAAAGTGCTTCTCTCGCTCTGAAAAGCATTTTGCACACATAAAAACTTGACATGTGAATATTTCTGTTACTTTCAATGGAAACGTGTTATTATGCTTACAAAAGGGTTATTTAAGCATAAACCACCATTTGGGAGTGAATTCCAATAGTTTTGAGCAATATCAACATTGTAAGGTAAAAATCACATTGTTGGTCAAAAAGTGCTTCTCTCGCTCTGAAAAGCATTTTGCACGCATAAAAACTTGACATGTGAATATTTCTGTTTCTTTCAATGGAAACGTGTTATTATGCTTACAAAAGGGTTATTTAAGCATAAACCACCATTTGGGAGTGAATTCCATTAGTTTTGAGCAATATCAAAATTGAAAGGTCAGAATCACATTGTTGGTCAAAAAGTGCTTCTCTCGCTCTGAAAAGCATTTTGCACACATAAAAACTTGACATGTGAATATTTCTGTTACTTTCAATGGAAACGTGTTATTATGCTTACAAAAGGGTTATTTAAGCATAAACCACCATTTGGGAGTGAATTCCATTAGTTTTGAGCAATATCAACATTTTAAGGTAAAAATCACATTGTTGGTCAAAAAGTGCTTCTCTCGCTCTGAAAAGCATTTTGCACGCATAAAAACTTGACATGTGAATATTTCTGTTTCTTTCAATTCAAACGTGTTATTATGCTTACAAAAGGGTTATTTAAGCATAAACCACCATTTGGGAGTGAATTCCATTAGTTTTGAGCAATATCAACATTGTAAGGTCAGAATCACATTGTTGGTCAAAAAGTGCTTCTCTCGCTCTGAAAAGCATTTTGCACACATAAAAACTAGAAACGTGAATATTTCTGTTACTTTCAATGGAAACGTGTTATTATGCTTACAAAAGGGTTATTTAAGCATAAACCACCATTTGGGAGTGAATTCCATTAGTTTTGAGCAATATCAACATTGTAAGGTAAAAATCACATTGTTGGTCAAAAAGTGCTTCTCTCGCTCTGAAAAGCATTTTGCACGCATAAAAACTTGACATGTGAATATTTCTGTTTCTTTCAATGGAAACGTGTTATTATGCTTACAAAAGGGTTATTTAAGCATAAACCACCATTTGGGAGTGAATTCCATTAGTTTTGAGCAATATCAAAATTGAAAGGTCAGAATCACATTGTTGGTCAAAAAGTGCTTCTCTCGCTCTGAAAAGCATTTTGCACACATAAAAACTTGACATGTGAATATTTCTGTTACTTTCAATGGAAACGTGTTATTATGCTTACAAAAGGGTTATTTAAGCATAAACCACCATTTGGGAGTGAATTCCATTAGTTTTGAGCAATATCAACATTGTAAGGTAAAAATCACATTGTTGGTCAAAAAGTGCTTCTCTCGCTCTGAAAAGCATTTTGCACGCATAAAAACTTGACATGTGAATATTTCTGTTACTTTCAATGGAAACGTGTTATTATGCTTACAAAAGGGTTATTTAAGCATAAACCACCATTTGGGAGTGAATTCCATTAGTTTTGAGCAATATCAAAATTGAAAGGTCAGAATCACATTGTTGGTCAAAAAGTGCTTCTCTCGCTCTGAAAAGCATTTTGCACACATAAAAACTTGACATGTGAATATTTCTGTTACTTTCAATGGAAACGTGTTATTATGCTTACAAAAGGGTTATTTAAGCATAAACCACCATTTGGGAGTGAATTCCATTAGTTTTGAGCAATATCAACATTGTAAGGTAAAAATCACATTGTTGGTCAAAAAGTGCTTCTCTCGCTCTGAAAAGCATTTTGCACGCATAAAAACTTGACATGTGAATATTTCTGTTTCTTTCAATTCAAACGTGTTATTATGCTTACAAAAGGGTTATTTAAGCATAAACCACCATTTGGGAGTGAATTCCATTAGTTTTGAGCAATATCAACATTGTAAGGTCAGAATCACATTGTTGGTCAAAAAGTGCTTCTCTCGCTCTGAAAAGCATTTTGCACACATAAAAACTAGAAACGTGAATATTTCTGTTACTTTCAATGGAAACGTGTTATTATGCTTACAAAAGGGTTATTTAAGCATAAACCACCATTTGGGAGTGAATTCCATTCGTTTTGAGCAATATCAACATTGTAAGGTAAAAATCACATTGTTGGTCAAAAAGTGCTTCTCTCGCTCTGAAAAGCATTTTGCACGCATAAAAACTTGACATGTGAATATTTCTGTTTCTTTCAATGGAAACGTGTTATTATGCTTACAAAAGGGTTATTTAAGCATAAACCACCATTTGGGAGTGAATTCCATTAGTTTTGAGCAATATCAAAATTGAATGGTCAGAATCACATTGTTGGTCAAAAAGTGCTTCTCTTGCTCTGAAAAGCATTTTGCACACATAAAAACTTGACATGTGAATATTTCTGTTACTTTCAATGGAAACGTGTTATTATGCTTACAAAATGGTTATTTAAGCATAAACCACCATTTGGGAGTGAATTCCATTAGTTTTGAGCAATATCAACATTGTAAGGTAAAAATCACATTGTTGGTCAAAAAGTGCTTCTCTCGCTCTGAAAAGCATTTTGCACGCATAAAAACTTGACATGTGAATATTTCTGTTTCTTTCAATGGAAACGTGTTATTATGCTTACAAAAGGGTTATTTAAGCATAAACCACCATTTGGGAGTGAATTCCATTAGTTTTGAGCAATATCAAAATTGAAAGGTCAGAATCACATTGTTGGTCAAAAAGTGCTTCTCTCGCTCTGAAAAGCATTTTGCACACATAAAAACTAGAAACGTGAATATTTCTGTTACTTTCAATGGAAACGTGTTATTATGCTTACAAAAGGGTTATTTAAGCATAAACCACCATTTGGGAGTGAATTCCATTAGTTTTGAGCAGTATCAAAATTGAATGGTCAGAATCACATTGTTGGTCAAAAAGTGCTTCTCTCGCTCTGAAAAGCATTTTGCACACATAAAAACTTGACATGTGAATATTTCTGTTACTTTCAATGGAAACGTGTTATTATGCTTACAAAAGGGTTATTTAAGCATAAACCACCATTTGGGAGTGAATTCCATTAGTTTTGAGCAATATCAACATTGTAAGGTAAAAATCACATTGTTGGTCAAAAAGTGCTTCTCTCGCTCTGAAAAGCATTTTGCACGCATAAAAACTTGACATGTGAATATTTCTGTTTCTTTCAATGGAAACGTGTTATTATGCTTACAAAAGGGTTATTTAAGCTTAAACCACCATTTGGGAGTGAATTCCATTAGTTTTGAGCAATATCAAAATTGAAAGGTCAGAATCACATTGTTGGTCAAAAAGTGCTTCTCTCGCTCTGAAAAGCATTTTGCACACATAAAAACTTGACATGTGAATATTTCTGTTACTTTCAATGGAAACGTGTTATTATGCTTACAAAAGGGTTATTTAAGCATAAACCACCATTTGGGAGTGAATTCCATTAGTTTTGAGCAATATCAACATTGTAAGGTAAAAATCACATTGTTGGTCAAAAAGTGCTTCTCTCGCTCTGAAAAGCATTTTGCACGCATAAAAACTTGACATGTGAATATTTCTGTTTCTTTCAATTCAAACGTGTTATTATGCTTACAAAAGGGTTATTTAAGCATAAACCACCATTTGGGAGTGAATTCCATTAGTTTTGAGCAATATCAACATTGTAAGGTCAGAATCACATTGTTGGTCAAAAAGTGCTTCTCTCGCTCTGAAAAGCATTTTGCACGCATAAAAACTTGACATGTGAATATTTCTGTTTCTTTCAATTCAAACGTGTTATTATGCTTACAAAAGGGTTATTTAAGCATAAACCACCATTTGGGAGTGAATTCCATTAGTTTTGAGCAATATCAACATTGTAAGGTCAGAATCACATTGTTGGTCAAAAAGTGCTTCTCTCGCTCTGAAAAGCATTTTGCACACATAAAAACTAGAAACGTGAATATTTCTGTTACTTTCAATGGAAACGTGTTATTATGCTTACAAAAGGGTTATTTAAGCATAAACCACCATTTGGGAGTGAATTCCATTCGTTTTGAGCAATATCAACATTGTAAGGTAAAAATCACATTGTTGGTCAAAAAGTGCTTCTCTCGCTCTGAAAAGCATTTTGCACGCATAAAAACTTGACATGTGAATATTTCTGTTTCTTTCAATGGAAACGTGTTATTATGCTTACAAAAGGGTTATTTAAGCATAAACCACCATTTGGGAGTGAATTCCATTAGTTTTGAGCAATATCAAAATTGAATGGTCAGAATCACATTGTTGGTCAAAAAGTGCTTCTCTCGCTCTGAAAAGCATTTTGCACACATAAAAACTTGACATGTGAATATTTCTGTTACTTTCAATGGAAACGTGTTATTATGCTTACAAAATGGTTATTTAAGCATAAACCACCATTTGGGAGTGAATTCCATTAGTTTTGAGCAATATCAACATTGTAAGGTAAAAATCACATTGTTGGTCAAAAAGTGCTTCTCTCGCTCTGAAAAGCATTTTGCACGCATAAAAACTTGACATGTGAATATTTCTGTTTCTTTCAATGGAAACGTGTTATTATGCTTACAAAAGGGTTATTTAAGCATAAACCACCATTTGGGAGTGAATTCCATTAGTTTTGAGCAATATCAAAATTGAAAGGTCAGAATCACATTGTTGGTCAAAAAGTGCTTCTCTCGCTCTGAAAAGCATTTTGCACACATAAAAACTAGAAACGTGAATATTTCTGTTACTTTCAATGGAAACGTGTTATTATGCTTACAAAAGGGTTATTTAAGCATAAACCACCATTTGGGAGTGAATTCCATTAGTTTTGAGCAATATCAAAATTGAATGGTCAGAATCACATTGTTGGTCAAAAAGTGCTTCTCTCGCTCTGAAAAGCATTTTGCACACATAAAAACTTGACATGTGAATATTTCTGTTACTTTCAATGGAAACGTGTTATTATGCTTACAAAATGGTTATTTAAGCATAAACCACCATTTGGGAGTGAATTCCATTAGTTTTGAGCAATATCAACATTGTAAGGTAAAAATCACATTGTTGGTCAAAAAGTGCTTCTCTCGCTCTGAAAAGCATTTTGCACGCATAAAAACTTGACATGTGAATATTTCTGTTTCTTTCAATGGAAACGTGTTATTATGCTTACAAAAGGGTTATTTAAGCATAAACCACCATTTGGGAGTGAATTCCATTAGTTTTGAGCAATATCAAAATTGAAAGGTCAGAATCACATTGTTGGTCAAAAAGTGCTTCTCTCGCTCTGAAAAGCATTTTGCACACATAAAAACTAGAAACGTGAATATTTCTGTTACTTTCAATGGAAACGTGTTATTATGCTTACAAAAGGGTTATTTAAGCATAAACCACCATTTGGGAGTGAATTCCATTAGTTTTGAGCAATATCAAAATTGAATGGTCAGAATCACATTGTTGGTCAAAAAGTGCTTCTCTCGCTCTGAAAAGCATTTTGCACACATAAAAACTTGACATGTGAATATTTCTGTTACTTTCAATGGAAACGTGTTATTATGCTTACAAAAGGGTTATTTAAGCATAAACCACCATTTGGGAGTGAATTCCATTAGTTTTGAGCAATATCAACATTGTAAGGTAAAAATCACATTGTTGGTCAAAAAGTGCTTCTCTCGCTCTGAAAAGCATTTTGCACGCATAAAAACTTGACATGTGAATATTTCTGTTTCTTTCAATGGAAACGTGTTATTATGCTTACAAAAGGGTTATTTAAGCATAAACCACCATTTGGGAGTGAATTCCATTAGTTTTGAGCAATATCAAAATTGAAAGGTCAGAATCACATTGTTGGTCAAAAAGTGCTTCTCTCGCTCTGAAAAGCATTTTGCACACATAAAAACTAGAAACGTGAATATTTCTGTTACTTTCAATGGAAACGTGTTATTATGCTTACAAAAGGGTTATTTAAGCATAAACCACCATTTGGGAGTGAATTCCATTAGTTTTGAGCAATATCAACATTGTAAGGTAAAAATCACATTGTTGGTCAAAAAGTGCTTCTCTCGCTCTGAAAAGCATTTTGCACGCATAAAAACTTGACATGTGAATATTTCTGTTTCTTTCAATTCAAACGTGTTATTATGCTTACAAAAGGGTTATTTAAGCATAAACCACCATTTGGGAGTGAATTCCATTAGTTTTGAGCAATATCAACATTGTAAGGTCAGAATCACATTGTTGGTCAAAAAGTGCTTCTCTCGCTCTGAAAAGCATTTTGCACGCATAAAAACTTGACATGTGAATATTTCTGTTTCTTTCAATTCAAACGTGTTATTATGCTTACAAAAGGGTTATTTAAGCATAAACCACCATTTGGGAGTGAATTCCATTAGTTTTGAGCAATATCAACATTGTAAGGTCAGAATCACATTGTTGGTCAAAAAGTGCTTCTCTCGCTCTGAAAAGCATTTTGCACACATAAAAACTAGAAACGTGAATATTTCTGTTACTTTCAATGGAAACGTGTTATTATGCTTACAAAAGGGTTATTTAAGCATAAACCACCATTTGGGAGTGAATTCCATTCGTTTTGAGCAATATCAACATTGTAAGGTAAAAATCACATTGTTGGTCAAAAAGTGCTTCTCTCGCTCTGAAAAGCATTTTGCACGCATAAAAACTTGACATGTGAATATTTCTGTTTCTTTCAATGGAAACGTGTTATTATGCTTACAAAAGGGTTATTTAAGCATAAACCACCATTTGGGAGTGAATTCCATTAGTTTTGAGCAATATCAAAATTGAATGGTCAGAATCACATTGTTGGTCAAAAAGTGCTTCTCTCGCTCTGAAAAGCATTTTGCACACATAAAAACTTGACATGTGAATATTTCTGTTACTTTCAATGGAAACGTGTTATTATGCTTACAAAATGGTTATTTAAGCATAAACCACCATTTGGGAGTGAATTCCATTAGTTTTGAGCAATATCAACATTGTAAGGTAAAAATCACATTGTTGGTCAAAAAGTGCTTCTCTCGCTCTGAAAAGCATTTTGCACGCATAAAAACTTGACATGTGAATATTTCTGTTTCTTTCAATGGAAACGTGTTATTATGCTTACAAAAGGGTTATTTAAGCATAAACCACCATTTGGGAGTGAATTCCATTAGTTTTGAGCAATATCAAAATTGAATGGTCAGAATCACATTGTTGGTCAAAAAGTGCTTCTCTCGCTCTGAAAAGCATTTTGCACACATAAAAACTAGAAACGTGAATATTTCTGTTACTTTCAATGGAAACGTGTTATTATGCTTACAAAAGGGTTATTTAAGCATAAACCACCATTTGGGAGTGAATTCCATTCGTTTTGAGCAATATCAACATTGTAAGGTAAAAATCACATTGTTGGTCAAAAAGTGCTTCTCTCGCTCTGAAAAGCATTTTGCACGCATAAAAACTTGACATGTGAATATTTCTGTTTCTTTCAATGGAAACGTGTTATTATGCTTACAAAAGGGTTATTTAAGCATAAACCACCATTTGGGAGTGAATTCCATTAGTTTTGAGCAATATCAAAATTGAATGGTCAGAATCACATTGTTGGTCAAAAAGTGCTTCTCTCGCTCTGAAAAGCATTTTGCACACATAAAAACTTGACATGTGAATATTTCTGTTACTTTCAATGGAAACGTGTTATTATGCTTACAAAATGGTTATTTAAGCATAAACCACCATTTGGGAGTGAATTCCATTAGTTTTGAGCAATATCAACATTGTAAGGTAAAAATCACATTGTTGGTCAAAAAGTGCTTCTCTCGCTCTGAAAAGCATTTTGCACGCATAAAAACTTGACATGTGAATATTTCTGTTTCTTTCAATGGAAACGTGTTATTATGCTTACAAAAGGGTTATTTAAGCATAAACCACCATTTGGGAGTGAATTCCATTAGTTTTGAGCAATATCAAAATTGAAAGGTCAGAATCACATTGTTGGTCAAAAAGTGCTTCTCTCGCTCTGAAAAGCATTTTGCACACATAAAAACTAGAAACGTGAATATTTCTGTTACTTTCAATGGAAACGTGTTATTATGCTTACAAAAGGGTTATTTAAGCATAAACCACCATTTGGGAGTGAATTCCATTAGTTTTGAGCAATATCAAAATTGAATGGTCAGAATCACATTGTTGGTCAAAAAGTGCTTCTCTCGCTCTGAAAAGCATTTTGCACACATAAAAACTTGACATGTGAATATTTCTGTTACTTTCAATGGAAACGTGTTATTATGCTTACAAAAGGGTTATTTAAGCATAAACCACCATTTGGGAGTGAATTCCATTAGTTTTGAGCAATATCAACATTGTAAGGTAAAAATCACATTGTTGGTCAAAAAGTGCTTCTCTCGCTCTGAAAAGCATTTTGCACGCATAAAAACTTGACATGTGAATATTTCTGTTTCTTTCAATGGAAACGTGTTATTATGCTTACAAAAGGGTTATTTAAGCATAAACCACCATTTGGGAGTGAATTCCATTAGTTTTGAGCAATATCAAAATTGAAAGGTCAGAATCACATTGTTGGTCAAAAAGTGCTTCTCTCGCTCTGAAAAGCATTTTGCACACATAAAAACTAGAAACGTGAATATTTCTGTTACTTTCAATGGAAACGTGTTATTATGCTTACAAAAGGGTTATTTAAGCATAAACCACCATTTGGGAGTGAATTCCATTAGTTTTGAGCAATATCAACATTGTAAGGTAAAAATCACATTGTTGGTCAAAAAGTGCTTCTCTCGCTCTGAAAAGCATTTTGCACGCATAAAAACTTGACATGTGAATATTTCTGTTTCTTTCAATGGAAACGTGTTATTATGCTTACAAAAGGGTTATTTAAGCATAAACCACCATTTGGGAGTGAATTCCATTAGTTTTGAGCAATATCAACATTGTAAGGTCAGAATCACATTGTTGGTCAAAAAGTGCTTCTCTCGCTCTGAAAAGCATTTTGCACGCATAAAAACTTGACATGTGAATATTTCTGTTTCTTTCAATTCAAACGTGTTATTATGCTTACAAAAGGGTTATTTAAGCATAAACCACCATTTGGGAGTGAATTCCATTAGTTTTGAGCAATATCAACATTGTAAGGTAAAAATCACATTGTTGGTCAAAAAGTGCTTCTCTCGCTCTGAAAAGCATTTTGCACGCATAAAAACTTGACATGTGAATATTTCTGTTTCTTTCAATTCAAACGTGTTATTATGCTTACAAAAGGGTTATTTAAGCATAAACCACCATTTGGGAGTGAATTCCATTAGTTTTGAGCAATATCAACATTGTAAGGTCAGAATCACATTGTTGGTCAAAAAGTGCTTCTCTCGCTCTGAAAAGCATTTTGCACGCATAAAAACTTGACATGTGAATATTTCTGTTTCTTTCAATTCAAACGTGTTATTATGCTTACAAAAGGGTTATTTAAGCATAAACCACCATTTGGGAGTGAATTCCATTAGTTTTGAGCAATATCAACATTGTAAGGTCAGAATCACATTGTTGGTCAAAAAGTGCTTCTCTCGCTCTGAAAAGCATTTTGCACACATAAAAACTAGAAACGTGAATATTTCTGTTACTTTCAATGGAAACGTGTTATTATGCTTACAAAAGGGTTATTTAAGCATAAACCACCATTTGGGAGTGAATTCCATTCGTTTTGAGCAATATCAACATTGTAAGGTAAAAATCACATTGTTGGTCAAAAAGTGCTTCTCTCGCTCTGAAAAGCATTTTGCACGCATAAAAACTTGACATGTGAATATTTCTGTTTCTTTCAATGGAAACGTGTTATTATGCTTACAAAAGGGTTATTTAAGCATAAACCACCATTTGGGAGTGAATTCCATTAGTTTTGAGCAATATCAAAATTGAATGGTCAGAATCACATTGTTGGTCAAAAAGTGCTTCTCTCGCTCTGAAAAGCATTTTGCACACATAAAAACTTGACATGTGAATATTTCTGTTACTTTCAATGGAAACGTGTTATTATGCTTACAAAATGGTTATTTAAGCATAAACCACCATTTGGGAGTGAATTCCATTAGTTTTGAGCAATATCAACATTGTAAGGTAAAAATCACATTGTTGGTCAAAAAGTGCTTCTCTCGCTCTGAAAAGCATTTTGCACGCATAAAAACTTGACATGTGAATATTTCTGTTTCTTTCAATGGAAACGTGTTATTATGCTTACAAAAGGGTTATTTAAGCATAAACCACCATTTGGGAGTGAATTCCATTAGTTTTGAGCAATATCAAAATTGAATGGTCAGAATCACATTGTTGGTCAAAAAGTGCTTCTCTCGCTCTGAAAAGCATTTTGCACACATAAAAACTAGAAACGTGAATATTTCTGTTACTTTCAATGGAAACGTGTTATTATGCTTACAAAAGGGTTATTTAAGCATAAACCACCATTTGGGAGTGAATTCCATTCGTTTTGAGCAATATCAACATTGTAAGGTAAAAATCACATTGTTGGTCAAAAAGTGCTTCTCTCGCTCTGAAAAGCATTTTGCACGCATAAAAACTTGACATGTGAATATTTCTGTTTCTTTCAATGGAAACGTGTTATTATGCTTACAAAAGGGTTATTTAAGCATAAACCACCATTTGGGAGTGAATTCCATTAGTTTTGAGCAATATCAAAATTGAATGGTCAGAATCACATTGTTGGTCAAAAAGTGCTTCTCTCGCTCTGAAAAGCATTTTGCACACATAAAAACTTGACATGTGAATATTTCTGTTACTTTCAATGGAAACGTGTTATTATGCTTACAAAATGGTTATTTAAGCATAAACCACCATTTGGGAGTGAATTCCATTAGTTTTGAGCAATATCAACATTGTAAGGTAAAAATCACATTGTTGGTCAAAAAGTGCTTCTCTCGCTCTGAAAAGCATTTTGCACGCATAAAAACTTGACATGTGAATATTTCTGTTTCTTTCAATGGAAACGTGTTATTATGCTTACAAAAGGGTTATTTAAGCATAAACCACCATTTGGGAGTGAATTCCATTAGTTTTGAGCAATATCAAAATTGAAAGGTCAGAATCACATTGTTGGTCAAAAAGTGCTTCTCTCGCTCTGAAAAGCATTTTGCACACATAAAAACTAGAAACGTGAATATTTCTGTTACTTTCAATGGAAACGTGTTATTATGCTTACAAAAGGGTTATTTAAGCATAAACCACCATTTGGGAGTGAATTCCATTAGTTTTGAGCAATATCAAAATTGAATGGTCAGAATCACATTGTTGGTCAAAAAGTGCTTCTCTCGCTCTGAAAAGCATTTTGCACACATAAAAACTTGACATGTGAATATTTCTGTTACTTTCAATGGAAACGTGTTATTATGCTTACAAAAGGGTTATTTAAGCATAAACCACCATTTGGGAGTGAATTCCATTAGTTTTGAGCAATATCAACATTGTAAGGTAAAAATCACATTGTTGGTCAAAAAGTGCTTCTCTCGCTCTGAAAAGCATTTTGCACGCATAAAAACTTGACATGTGAATATTTCTGTTTCTTTCAATGGAAACGTGTTATTATGCTTACAAAAGGGTTATTTAAGCATAAACCACCATTTGGGAGTGAATTCCATTAGTTTTGAGCAATATCAAAATTGAAAGGTCAGAATCACATTGTTGGTCAAAAAGTGCTTCTCTCGCTCTGAAAAGCATTTTGCACACATAAAAACTAGAAACGTGAATATTTCTGTTACTTTCAATGGAAACGTGTTATTATGCTTACAAAAGGGTTATTTAAGCATAAACCACCATTTGGGAGTGAATTCCATTAGTTTTGAGCAATATCAACATTGTAAGGTAAAAATCACATTGTTGGTCAAAAAGTGCTTCTCTCGCTCTGAAAAGCATTTTGCACGCATAAAAACTTGACATGTGAATATTTCTGTTTCTTTCAATGGAAACGTGTTATTATGCTTACAAAAGGGTTATTTAAGCATAAACCACCATTTGGGAGTGAATTCCATTAGTTTTGAGCAATATCAACATTGTAAGGTCAGAATCACATTGTTGGTCAAAAAGTGCTTCTCTCGCTCTGAAAAGCATTTTGCACGCATAAAAACTTGACATGTGAATATTTCTGTTTCTTTCAATTCAAACGTGTTATTATGCTTACAAAAGGGTTATTTAAGCATAAACCACCATTTGGGAGTGAATTCCATTAGTTTTGAGCAATATCAACATTGTAAGGTAAAAATCACATTGTTGGTCAAAAAGTGCTTCTCTCGCTCTGAAAAGCATTTTGCACGCATAAAAACTTGACATGTGAATATTTCTGTTTCTTTCAATTCAAACGTGTTATTATGCTTACAAAAGGGTTATTTAAGCATAAACCACCATTTGGGAGTGAATTCCATTAGTTTTGAGCAATATCAACATTGTAAGGTCAGAATCACATTGTTGGTCAAAAAGTGCTTCTCTCGCTCTGAAAAGCATTTTGCACGCATAAAAACTTGACATGTGAATATTTCTGTTTCTTTCAATTCAAACGTGTTATTATGCTTACAAAAGGGTTATTTAAGCATAAACCACCATTTGGGAGTGAATTCCATTAGTTTTGAGCAATATCAACATTGTAAGGTCAGAATCACATTGTTGGTCAAAAAGTGCTTCTCTCGCTCTGAAAAGCATTTTGCACACATAAAAACTAGAAACGTGAATATTTCTGTTACTTTCAATGGAAACGTGTTATTATGCTTACAAAAGGGTTATTTAAGCATAAACCACCATTTGGGAGTGAATTCCATTCGTTTTGAGCAATATCAACATTGTAAGGTAAAAATCACATTGTTGGTCAAAAAGTGCTTCTCTCGCTCTGAAAAGCATTTTGCACGCATAAAAACTTGACATGTGAATATTTCTGTTTCTTTCAATGGAAACGTGTTATTATGCTTACAAAAGGGTTATTTAAGCATAAACCACCATTTGGGAGTGAATTCCATTAGTTTTGAGCAATATCAAAATTGAATGGTCAGAATCACATTGTTGGTCAAAAAGTGCTTCTCTCGCTCTGAAAAGCATTTTGCACACATAAAAACTTGACATGTGAATATTTCTGTTACTTTCAATGGAAACGTGTTATTATGCTTACAAAATGGTTATTTAAGCATAAACCACCATTTGGGAGTGAATTCCATTAGTTTTGAGCAATATCAACATTGTAAGGTAAAAATCACATTGTTGGTCAAAAAGTGCTTCTCTCGCTCTGAAAAGCATTTTGCACGCATTAAAACTTGACATGTGAATATTTCTGTTTCTTTCAATGGAAACGTGTTATTATGCTTACAAAAGGGTTATTTAAGCATAAACCACCATTTGGGAGTGAATTCCATTAGTTTTGAGCAATATCAAAATTGAAAGGTCAGAATCACATTGTTGGTCAAAAAGTGCTTCTCTCGCTCTGAAAAGCATTTTGCACACATAAAAACTAGAAACGTGAATATTTCTGTTACTTTCAATGGAAACGTGTTATTATGCTTACAAAAGGGTTATTTAAGCATAAACCACCATTTGGGAGTGAATTCCATTAGTTTTGAGCAATATCAAAATTGAATGGTCAGAATCACATTGTTGGTCAAAAAGTGCTTCTCTCGCTCTGAAAAGCATTTTGCACACATAAAAACTTGACATGTGAATATTTCTGTTACTTTCAATGGAAACGTGTTATTATGCTTACAAAAGGGTTATTTAAGCATAAACCACCATTTGGGAGTGAATTCCATTAGTTTTGAGCAATATCAACATTGTAAGGTAAAAATCACATTGTTGGTCAAAAAGTGCTTCTCTCGCTCTGAAAAGCATTTTGCACGCATAAAAACTTGACATGTGAATATTTCTGTTTCTTTCAATGGAAACGTGTTATTATGCTTACAAAAGGGTTATTTAAGCATAAACCACCATTTGGGAGTGAATTCCATTAGTTTTGAGCAATATCAAAATTGAAAGGTCAGAATCACATTGTTGGTCAAAAAGTGCTTCTCTCGCTCTGAAAAGCATTTTGCACACATAAAAACTAGAAACGTGAATATTTCTGTTACTTTCAATGGAAACGTGTTATTATGCTTACAAAAGGGTTATTTAAGCATAAACCACCATTTGGGAGTGAATTCCATTAGTTTTGAGCAATATCAACATTGTAAGGTAAAAATCACATTGTTGGTCAAAAAGTGCTTCTCTCGCTCTGAAAAGCATTTTGCACGCATAAAAACTTGACATGTGAATATTTCTGTTTCTTTCAATTCAAACGTGTTATTATGCTTACAAAAGGGTTATTTAAGCATAAACCACCATTTGGGAGTGAATTCCATTAGTTTTGAGCAATATCAACATTGTAAGGTCAGAATCACATTGTTGGTCAAAAAGTGCTTCTCTCGCTCTGAAAAGCATTTTGCACGCATAAAAACTTGACATGTGAATATTTCTGTTTCTTTCAATTCAAACGTGTTATTATGCTTACAAAAGGGTTATTTAAGCATAAACCACCATTTGGGAGTGAATTCCATTAGTTTTGAGCAATATCAACATTGTAAGGTCAGAATCACATTGTTGGTCAAAAAGTGCTTCTCTCGCTCTGAAAAGCATTTTGCACACATAAAAACTAGAAACGTGAATATTTCTGTTACTTTCAATGGAAACGTGTTATTATGCTTACAAAAGGGTTATTTAAGCATAAACCACCATTTGGGAGTGAATTCCATTCGTTTTGAGCAATATCAACATTGTAAGGTAAAAATCACATTGTTGGTCAAAAAGTGCTTCTCTCGCTCTGAAAAGCATTTTGCACGCATAAAAACTTGACATGTGAATATTTCTGTTTCTTTCAATGGAAACGTGTTATTATGCTTACAAAAGGGTTATTTAAGCATAAACCACCATTTGGGAGTGAATTCCATTAGTTTTGAGCAATATCAAAATTGAATGGTCAGAATCACATTGTTGGTGAAAAAGTGCTTCTCTCGCTCTGAAAAGCATTTTGCACACATAAAATCTTGACATGTGAATATTTCTGTTACTTTCAATGGAAACGTGTTATTATGCTTACAAAATGGTTATTTAAGCATAAACCACCATTTGGGAGTGAATTCCATTAGTTTTGAGCAATATCAACATTGTAAGGTAAAAATCACATTGTTGGTCAAAAAGTGCTTCTCTCGCTCTGAAAAGCATTTTGCACGCATAAAAACTTGACATGTGAATATTTCTGTTTCTTTCAATGGAAACGTGTTATTATGCTTACAAAAGGGTTATTTAAGCATAAACCACCATTTGGGAGTGAATTCCATTAGTTTTGAGCAATATCAAAATTGAAAGGTCAGAATCACATTGTTGGTCAAAAAGTGCTTCTCTCGCTCTGAAAAGCATTTTGCACACATAAAAACTAGAAACGTGAATATTTCTGTTACTTTCAATGGAAACGTGTTATTATGCTTACAAAAGGGTTATTTAAGCATAAACCACCATTTGGGAGTGAATTCCATTAGTTTTGAGCAATATCAAAATTGAATGGTCAGAATCACATTGTTGGTCAAATAGTGCTTCTCTCGCTCTGAAAAGCATTTTGCACACATAAAAACTTGACATGTGAATATTTCTGTTACTTTCAATGGAAACGTGTTATTATGCTTACAAAAGGGTTATTTAAGCATAAACCACCATTTGGGAGTGAATTCCATTAGTTTTGAGCAATATCAACATTGTAAGGTAAAAATCACATTGTTGGTCAAAAAGTGCTTCTCTCGCTCTGAAAAGCATTTTGCACGCATAAAAACTTGACATGTGAATATTTCTGTTTCTTTAAATGGAAACGTGTTATTATGCTTACAAAAGGGTTATTTAAGCATAAACCACCATTTGGGAGTGAATTCCATTAGTTTTGAGCAATATCAAAATTGAAAGGTCAGAATCACATTGTTGGTCAAAAAGTGCTTCTCTCGCTCTGAAAAGCATTTTGCACACATAAAAACTTGACATGTGAATATTTCTGTTACTTTCAATGGAAACGTGTTATTATGCTTACAAAAGGGTTATTTAAGCATAAACCACCATTTGGGAGTGAATTCCATTAGTTTTGAGCAATATCAACATTGTAAGGTAAAAATCACATTGTTGGTCAAAAAGTGCTTCTCTCGCTCTGAAAAGCATTTTGCACGCATAAAAACTTGACATGTGAATATTTCTGTTTCTTTAAATTCAAACGTGTTATTATGCTTACAAAAGGGTTATTTAAGCATAAACCACCATTTGGGAGTGAATTCCATTAGTTTTGAGTAATATCAACATTGTAAGGTCAGAATCACATTGTTGGTCAAAAAGTGCTTCTCTCGCTCTGAAAAGCATTTTGCACACATAAAAACTAGAAATGTGAATATTTCTGTTACTTTCAATGGAAACGTGTTATTATGCTTACAAAAGGGTTATTTAAGCATAAACCACCATTTGGGAGTGAATTCCATTAGTTTTGAGCAATATCAACATTGTAAGGTAAAAATCACATTGTTGGTCAAAAAGTGCTTCTCTCGCTCTGAAAAGCATTTTGCACGCATAAAAACTTGACATGTGAATATTTCTGTTTCTTTCAATGGAAACGTGTTATTATGCTTACAAAAGGGTTATTTAAGCATAAACCACCATTTGGGAGTGAATTCCATTAGTTTTGAGCAATATCAAAATTGAATGGTCAGAATCACATTGTTGGTCAAAAAGTGCTTCTCTCGCTCTGAAAAGCATTTTGCACACATAAAAACTTGACATGTGAATATTTCTGTTACTTTCAATGGAAACGTGTTATTATGCTTACAAAAGGGTTATTTAAGCATAAACCACCATTTGGGAGTGAATTCCATTAGTTTTGAGCAATATCAACATTGTAAGGTAAAAATCACATTGTTGGTCAAAAAGTGCTTCTCTCGCTCTGAAAAGCATTTTGCACGCATAAAAACTTGACATGTGAATATTTCTGTTTCTTTCAATGGAAAGGTGTTATTATGCTTACAAAAGGGTTATTTAAGCATAAACCACCATTTGGGAGTGAATTCCATTAGTTTTGAGCAATATCAAAATTGAAAGGTCAGAATCACATTGTTGGTCAAAAAGTGCTTCTCTCGCTCTGAAAAGCATTTTGCACACATAAAAACTAGAAACGTGAATATTTCTGTTACTTTCAATGGAAACGTGTTATTATGCTTACAAAAGGGTTATTTAAGCATAAACCACCATTTGGGAGTGAATTCCATTAGTTTTGAGAAATATCAACATTGTAAGGTAAAAATCACATTGTTGGTCAAAAAGTGCTTCTCTCGCTCTGAAAAGCATTTTGCACGCATAAAAACTTGACATGTGAATATTTCTGTTTCTTTCAATGGAAAGGTGTTATTATGCTTACAAAAGGGTTATTTAAGCATAAACCACCATTTGGGAGTGAATTCCATTAGTTTTGAGCAATATCAAAATTGAAAGGTCAGAATCACATTGTTGGTCAAAAAGTGCTTCTCTCGCTCTGAAAAGCATTTTGCACGCATAAAAACTTGACATGTGAATATTTCTGTTTCTTTCAATGGAAAGGTGTTATTATGCTTACAAAAGGGTTATTTAAGCATAAACCACCATTTGGGAGTGAATTCCATTAGTTTTGAGCAATATCAAAATTGAAAGGTCAGAATCACATTGTTGGTCAAAAAGTGCTTCTCTCGCTCTGAAAAGCATTTTGCACACATAAAAACTTGACATGTGAATATTTCTGTTACTTTCAATGGAAACGTGTTATTATGCTTACAAAAGGGTTATTTAAGCATAAACCACCATTTGGGAGTGAATTCCATTAGTTTTGAGCAATATCAACATTGTAAGGTAAAAATCACATTGTTGGTCAAAAAGTGCTTCTCTCGCTCTGAAAAGCATTTTGCACGCATAAAAACTTGACATGTGAATATTTCTGTTTCTTTCAATGGAAAGGTGTTATTATGCTTACAAAAGGGTTATTTAAGCATAAACCACCATTTGGGAGTGAATTCCATTAGTTTTGAGCAATATCAAAATTGAAAGGTCAGAATCACATTGTTGGTCAAAAAGTGCTTCTCTCGCTCTGAAAAGCATTTTGCACACATAAAAACTTGACATGTGAATATTTCTGTTACTTTCAATGGAAACGTGTTATTATGCTTACAAAAGGGTTATTTAAGCATAAACCACCATTTGGGAGTGAATTCCATTAGTTTTGAGCAATATCAACATTGTAAGGTAAAAATCACATTGTTGGTCAAAAAGTGCTTCTTTCGCTCTGAAAAGCATTTTGCACGCATAAAAACTTGACATGTGAATATTTCTGTTTCTTTCAATTCAAACGTGTTATTATGCTTACAAAAGGGTTATTTAAGCATAAACCACCATTTGGGAGTGAATTCCATTAGTTTTGAGCAATATCAACATTGTAAGGTCAGAATCACATTGTTGGTCAAAAAGTGCTTCTCTCGCTCTGAAAAGCATTTTGCACACATAAAAACTAGAAACGTGAATATTTCTGTTACTTTCAATGGAAACGTGTTATTATGCTTACAAAAGGGTTATTTAAGCATAAACCACCATTTGGGAGTGAATTCCATTAGTTTTGAGCAATATCAACATTGTAAGGTAAAAATCACATTGTTGGTCAAAAAGTGCTTCTCTCGCTCTGAAAAGCATTTTGCACGCATAAAAACTTGACATGTGAATATTTCTGTTTCTTTCAATGGAAAGGTGTTATTATGCTTACAAAAGGGTTATTTAAGCATAAACCACCATTTGGGAGTGAATTCCATTAGTTTTGAGCAATATCAAAATTGAAAGGTCAGAATCACATTGTTGGTCAAAAAGTGCTTCTCTCGCTCTGAAAAGCATTTTGCACGCATAAAAACTTGACATGTGAATATTTCTGTTTCTTTCAATGGAAAGGTGTTATTATGCTTACAAAAGGGTTATTTAAGCATAAACCACCATTTGGGAGTGAATTCCATTAGTTTTGAGCAATATCAAAATTGAAAGGTCAGAATCACATTGTTGGTCAAAAAGTGCTTCTCTCGCTCTGAAAAGCATTTTGCACACATAAAAACTTGACATGTGAATATTTCTGTTACTTTCAATGGAAACGTGTTATTATGCTTACAAAAGGGTTATTTAAGCATAAACCACCATTTGGGAGTGAATTCCATTAGTTTTGAGCAATATCAACATTGTAAGGTAAAAATCACATTGTTGGTCAAAAAGTGCTTCTCTCGCTCTGAAAAGCATTTTGCACGCATAAAAACTTGACATGTGAATATTTCTGTTTCTTTCAATGGAAAGGTGTTATTATGCTTACAAAAGGGTTATTTAAGCATAAACCACCATTTGGGAGTGAATTCCATTAGTTTTGAGCAATATCAAAATTGAAAGGTCAGAATCACATTGTTGGTCAAAAAGTGCTTCTCTCGCTCTGAAAAGCATTTTGCACACATAAAAACTTGACATGTGAATATTTCTGTTACTTTCAATGGAAACGTGTTATTATGCTTACAAAAGGGTTATTTAAGCATAAACCACCATTTGGGAGTGAATTCCATTAGTTTTGAGCAATATCAACATTGTAAGGTAAAAATCACATTGTTGGTCAAAAAGTGCTTCTTTCGCTCTGAAAAGCATTTTGCACGCATAAAAACTTGACATGTGAATATTTCTGTTTCTTTCAATTCAAACGTGTTATTATGCTTACAAAAGGGTTATTTAAGCATAAACCACCATTTGGGAGTGAATTCCATTAGTTTTGAGCAATATCAACATTGTAAGGTCAGAATCACATTGTTGGTCAAAAAGTGCTTCTCTCGCTCTGAAAAGCATTTTGCACACATAAAAACTAGAAACGTGAATATTTCTGTTACTTTCAATGGAAACGTGTTATTATGCTTACAAAAGGGTTATTTAAGCATAAACCACCATTTGGGAGTGAATTCCATTAGTTTTGAGCAATATCAACATTGTAAGGTAAAAATCACATTGTTGGTCAAAAAGTGCTTCTCTCGCTCTGAAAAGCATTTTGCACGCATAAAAACTTGACATGTGAATATTTCTGTTTCTTTCAATGGAAACGTGTTATTATGCTTACAAAAGGGTTATTTAAGCATAAACCACCATTTGGGAGTGAATTCCATTAGTTTTGAGCAATATCAAAATTGAAAGGTCAGAATCACATTGTTGGTCAAAAAGTGCTTCTCTCGCTCTGAAAAGCATTTTGCACCCATAAAAACTTGACATGTGAATATTTCTGTTACTTTCAATGGAAACGTGTTATTATGCTTACAAAAGGGTTATTTAAGCATAAACCACCATTTGGGAGTGAATTCCATTAGTTTTGAGCAATATCAACATTGTAAGGTAAAAATCACATTGTTGGTCAAAAAGTGCTTCTCTCGCTCTGAAAAGCATTTTGCACGCATAAAAACTTGACATGTGAATATTTCTGTTTCTTTCAATGGAAACGTGTTATTATGCTTACAAAAGGGTTATTTAAGCATAAACCACCATTTGGGAGTGAATTCCATTAGTTTTGAGCAATATCAACATTGTAAGGTAAAAATCACATTGTTGGTCAAAAAGTGCTTCTCTCGCTCTGAAAAGCATTTTGCACGCATAAAAACTTGACATGTGAATATTTCTGTTTCTTTAAATTCAAACGTGTTATTATGCTTACAAAAGGGTTATTTAAGCATAAACCACCATTTGGGAGTGAATTCCATTAGTTTTGAGCAATATCAACATTGTAAGGTCAGAATCACATTGTTGGTCAAAAAGTGCTTCTCTCGCTCTGAAAAGCATTTTGCACACATAAAAACTAGAAATGTGAATATTTCTGTTACTTTCAATGGAAACGTGTTATTATGCTTACAAAAGGGTTATTTAAGCATAAACCACCATTTGGGAGTGAATTCCATTAGTTTTGAGCAATATCAACATTGTAAGGTAAAAATCACATTGTTGGTCAAAAAGTGCTTCTCTCGCTCTGAAAAGCATTTTGCACGCATAAAAACTTGACATGTGAATATTTCTGTTTCTTTCAATGGAAACGTGTTATTATGCTTACAAAAGGGTTATTTAAGCATAAACCACCATTTGGGAGTGAATTCCATTAGTTTTGAGCAATATCAAAATTGAATGGTCAGAATCACATTGTTGGTCAAAAAGTGCTTCTCTCGCTCTGAAAAGCATTTTGCACACATAAAAACTTGACATGTGAATATTTCTGTTACTTTCAATGGAAACGTGTTATTATGCTTACAAAAGGGTTATTTAAGCATAAACCACCATTTGGGAGTGAATTCCATTAGTTTTGAGCAATATCAACATTGTAAGGTAAAAATCACATTGTTGGTCAAAAAGTGCTTCTCTCGCTCTGAAAAGCATTTTGCACGCATAAAAACTTGACATGTGAATATTTCTGTTTCTTTCAATGGAAAGGTGTTATTATGCTTACAAAAGGGTTATTTAAGCATAAACCACCATTTGGGAGTGAATTCCATTAGTTTTGAGCAATATCAAAATTGAAAGGTCAGAATCACATTGTTGGTCAAAAAGTGCTTCTCTCGCTCTGAAAAGCATTTTGCACACATAAAAACTAGAAACGTGAATATTTCTGTTACTTTCAATGGAAACGTGTTATTATGCTTACAAAAGGGTTATTTAAGCATAAACCACCATTTGGGAGTGAATTCCATTAGTTTTGAGAAATATCAACATTGTAAGGTAAAAATCACATTGTTGGTCAAAAAGTGCTTCTCTCGCTCTGAAAAGCATTTTGCACGCATAAAAACTTGACATGTGAATATTTCTGTTTCTTTCAATGGAAAGGTGTTATTATGCTTACAAAAGGGTTATTTAAGCATAAACCACCATTTGGGAGTGAATTCCATTAGTTTTGAGCAATATCAAAATTGAAAGGTCAGAATCACATTGTTGGTCAAAAAGTGCTTCTCTCGCTCTGAAAAGCATTTTGCACGCATAAAAACTTGACATGTGAATATTTCTGTTTCTTTCAATGGAAAGGTGTTATTATGCTTACAAAAGGGTTATTTAAGCATAAACCACCATTTGGGAGTGAATTCCATTAGTTTTGAGCAATATCAAAATTGAAAGGTCAGAATCACATTGTTGGTCAAAAAGTGCTTCTCTCGCTCTGAAAAGCATTTTGCACACATAAAAACTTGACATGTGAATATTTCTGTTACTTTCAATGGAAACGTGTTATTATGCTTACAAAAGGGTTATTTAAGCATAAACCACCATTTGGGAGTGAATTCCATTAGTTTTGAGCAATATCAACATTGTAAGGTAAAAATCACATTGTTGGTCAAAAAGTGCTTCTCTCGCTCTGAAAAGCATTTTGCACGCATAAAAACTTGACATGTGAATATTTCTGTTTCTTTCAATGGAAAGGTGTTATTATGCTTACAAAAGGGTTATTTAAGCATAAACCACCATTTGGGAGTGAATTCCATTAGTTTTGAGCAATATCAAAATTGAAAGGTCAGAATCACATTGTTGGTCAAAAAGTGCTTCTCTCGCTCTGAAAAGCATTTTGCACACATAAAAACTTGACATGTGAATATTTCTGTTACTTTCAATGGAAACGTGTTATTATGCTTACAAAAGGGTTATTTAAGCATAAACCACCATTTGGGAGTGAATTCCATTAGTTTTGAGCAATATCAACATTGTAAGGTAAAAATCACATTGTTGGTCAAAAAGTGCTTCTTTCGCTCTGAAAAGCATTTTGCACGCATAAAAACTTGACATGTGAATATTTCTGTTTCTTTCAATTCAAACGTGTTATTATGCTTACAAAAGGGTTATTTAAGCATAAACCACCATTTGGGAGTGAATTCCATTAGTTTTGAGCAATATCAACATTGTAAGGTCAGAATCACATTGTTGGTCAAAAAGTGCTTCTCTCGCTCTGAAAAGCATTTTGCACACATAAAAACTAGAAACGTGAATATTTCTGTTACTTTCAATGGAAACGTGTTATTATGCTTACAAAAGGGTTATTTAAGCATAAACCACCATTTGGGAGTGAATTCCATTAGTTTTGAGCAATATCAACATTGTAAGGTAAAAATCACATTGTTGGTCAAAAAGTGCTTCTCTCGCTCTGAAAAGCATTTTGCACGCATAAAAACTTGACATGTGAATATTTCTGTTTCTTTCAATGGAAACGTGTTATTATGCTTACAAAAGGGTTATTTAAGCATAAACCACCATTTGGGAGTGAATTCCATTAGTTTTGAGCAATATCAAAATTGAAAGGTCAGAATCACATTGTTGGTCAAAAAGTGCTTCTCTCGCTCTGAAAAGCATTTTGCACCCATAAAAACTTGACATGTGAATATTTCTGTTACTTTCAATGGAAACGTGTTATTATGCTTACAAAAGGGTTATTTAAGCATAAACCACCATTTGGGAGTGAATTCCATTAGTTTTGAGCAATATCAACATTGTAAGGTAAAAATCACATTGTTGGTCAAAAAGTGCTTCTCTCGCTCTGAAAAGCATTTTGCACGCATAAAAACTTGACATGTGAATATTTCTGTTTCTTTCAATTCAAACGTGTTATTATGCTTACAAAAGGGTTATTTAAGCATAAACCACCATTTGGGAGTGAATTCCATTAGTTTTGAGCAATATCAACATTGTAAGGTCAGAATCACATTGTTGGTCAAAAAGTGCTTCTCTCGCTCTGAAAAGCATTTTGCACTTATAAAAACTTGACATGTGAATATTTCTGTTACTTTCAATGGAAACGTGTTATTATGCTTACAAAAGGGTTATTTAAGCATAAACCACCATTTGGGAGTGAATTCCATTAGTTTTGAGCAATATCAACATTGTAAGGTCAGAATCACATTGTTGGTCAAAAAGTGCTTCTCTCGCTCTGAAAAGCATTTTGCACACATAAAAACTAGAAACGTGAATATTTCTGTTACTTTCAATGGAAACGTGTTATTATGCTTACAAAAGGGTTATTTAAGCATAAACCACCATTTGGGAGTGAATTCCATTCGTTTTGAGCAATATCAACATTGTAAGGTAAAAATCACATTGTTGGTCAAAAAGTGCTTCTCTCGCTCTGAAAAGCATTTTGCACGCATAAAAACTTGACATGTGAATATTTCTGTTTCTTTCAATGGAAACGTGTTATTATGCTTACAAAAGGGTTATTTAAGCATAAACCACCATTTGGGAGTGAATTCCATTAGTTTTGAGCAATATCAAAATTGAATGGTCAGAATCACATTGTTGGTGAAAAAGTGCTTCTCTCGCTCTGAAAAGCATTTTGCACACATAAAATCTTGACATGTGAATATTTCTGTTACTTTCAATGGAAACGTGTTATTATGCTTACAAAATGGTTATTTAAGCATAAACCACCATTTGGGAGTGAATTCCATTAGTTTTGAGCAATATCAACATTGTAAGGTAAAAATCACATTGTTGGTCAAAAAGTGCTTCTCTCGCTCTGAAAAGCATTTTGCACGCATAAAAACTTGACATGTGAATATTTCTGTTTCTTTCAATGGAAACGTGTTATTATGCTTACAAAAGGGTTATTTAAGCATAAACCACCATTTGGGAGTGAATTCCATTAGTTTTGAGCAATATCAAAATTGAAAGGTCAGAATCACATTGTTGGTCAAAAAGTGCTTCTCTCGCTCTGAAAAGCATTTTGCACACATAAAAACTAGAAACGTGAATATTTCTGTTACTTTCAATGGAAACGTGTTATTATGCTTACAAAAGGGTTATTTAAGCATAAACCACCATTTGGGAGTGAATTCCATTAGTTTTGAGCAATATCAAAATTGAATGGTCAGAATCACATTGTTGGTCAAAAAGTGCTTCTCTCGCTCTGAAAAGCATTTTGCACACATAAAAACTTGACATGTGAATATTTCTGTTACTTTCAATGGAAACGTGTTATTATGCTTACAAAAGGGTTATTTAAGCATAAACCACCATTTGGGAGTGAATTCCATTAGTTTTGAGCAATATCAACATTGTAAGGTAAAAATCACATTGTTGGTCAAAAAGTGCTTCTCTCGCTCTGAAAAGCATTTTGCACGCATAAAAACTTGACATGTGAATATTTCTGTTTCTTTAAATGGAAACGTGTTATTATGCTTACAAAAGGGTTATTTAAGCATAAACCACCATTTGGGAGTGAATTCCATTAGTTTTGAGCAATATCAAAATTGAAAGGTCAGAATCACATTGTTGGTCAAAAAGTGCTTCTCTCGCTCTGAAAAGCATTTTGCACACATAAAAACTTGACATGTGAATATTTCTGTTACTTTCAATGGAAACGTGTTATTATGCTTACAAAAGGGTTATTTAAGCATAAACCACCATTTGGGAGTGAATTCCATTAGTTTTGAGCAATATCAACATTGTAAGGTAAAAATCACATTGTTGGTCAAAAAGTGCTTCTCTCGCTCTGAAAAGCATTTTGCACGCATAAAAACTTGACATGTGAATATTTCTGTTTCTTTAAATTCAAACGTGTTATTATGCTTACAAAAGGGTTATTTAAGCATAAACCACCATTTGGGAGTGAATTCCATTAGTTTTGAGCAATATCAACATTGTAAGGTCAGAATCACATTGTTGGTCAAAAAGTGCTTCTCTCGCTCTGAAAAGCATTTTGCACACATAAAAACTAGAAATGTGAATATTTCTGTTACTTTCAATGGAAACGTGTTATTATGCTTACAAAAGGGTTATTGAAGCATAAACCACCATTTGGGAGTGAATTCCATTAGTTTTGAGCAATATCAACATTGTAAGGTAAAAATCACATTGTTGGTCAAAAAGTGCTTCTCTCGCTCTGAAAAGCATTTTGCACGCATAAAAACTTGACATGTGAATATTTCTGTTTCTTTCAATGGAAACGTGTTATTATGCTTACAAAAGGGTTATTTAAGCATAAACCACCATTTGGGAGTGAATTCCATTAGTTTTGAGCAATATCAAAATTGAATGGTCAGAATCACATTGTTGGTCAAAAAGTGCTTCTCTCGCTCTGAAAAGCATTTTGCACACATAAAAACTTGACATGTGAATATTTCTGTTACTTTCAATGGAAACGTGTTATTATGCTTACAAAAGGGTTATTTAAGCATAAACCACCATTTGGGAGTGAATTCCATTAGTTTTGAGCAATATCAACATTGTAAGGTAAAAATCACATTGTTGGTCAAAAAGTGCTTCTCTCGCTCTGAAAAGCATTTTGCACGCATAAAAACTTGACATGTGAATATTTCTGTTTCTTTCAATGGAAAGGTGTTATTATGCTTACAAAAGGGTTATTTAAGCATAAACCACCATTTGGGAGTGAATTCCATTAGTTTTGAGCAATATCAAAATTGAAAGGTCAGAATCACATTGTTGGTCAAAAAGTGCTTCTCTCGCTCTGAAAAGCATTTTGCACACATAAAAACTAGAAACGTGAATATTTCTGTTACTTTCAATGGAAACGTGTTATTATGCTTACAAAAGGGTTATTTAAGCATAAACCACCATTTGGGAGTGAATTCCATTAGTTTTGAGCAATATCAAAATTGAAAGGTCAGAATCACATTGTTGGTCAAAAAGTGCTTCTCTCGCTCTGAAAAGCATTTTGCACACATAAAAACTTGACATGTGAATATTTCTGTTACTTTCAATGGAAACGTGTTATTATGCTTACAAAAGGGTTATTTAAGCATAAACCACCATTTGGGAGTGAATTCCATTAGTTTTGAGCAATATCAACATTGTAAGGTAAAAATCACATTGTTGGTCAAAAAGTGCTTCTCTCGCTCTGAAAAGCATTTTGCACGCATAAAAACTTGACATGTGAATATTTCTGTTTCTTTCAATTCAAACGTGTTATTATGCTTACAAAAGGGTTATTTAAGCATAAACCACCATTTGGGAGTGAATTCCATTAGTTTTGAGCAATATCAACATTGTAAGGTCAGAATCACATTGTTGGTCAAAAAGTGCTTCTCTCGCTCTGAAAAGCATTTTGCACACATAAAAACTAGAAACGTGAATATTTCTGTTACTTTCAATGGAAACGTGTTATTATGCTTACAAAAGGGTTATTTAAGCATAAACCACCATTTGGGAGTGAATTCCATTAGTTTTGAGCAATATCAACATTGTAAGGTAAAAATCACATTGTTGGTCAAAAAGTGCTTCTCTCGCTCTGAAAAGCATTTTGCACGCATAAAAACTTGACATGTGAATATTTCTGTTTCTTTCAATGGAAACGTGTTATTATGCTTACAAAAGGGTTATTTAAGCATAAACCACCATTTGGGAGTGAATTCCATTAGTTTTGAGCAATATCAAAATTGAATGGTCAGAATCACATTGTTGGTCAAAAAGTGCTTCTCTCGCTCTGAAAAGCATTTTGCACACATAAAAACTTGACATGTGAATATTTCTGTTACTTTCAATGGAAACGTGTTATTATGCTTACAAAAGGGTTATTTAAGCATAAACCACCATTTGGGAGTGAATTCCATTAGTTTTGAGCAATATCAACATTGTAAGGTAAAAATCACATTGTTGGCCAAAAAGTGCTTCTCTCGCTCTGAAAAGCATTTTGCACACATAAAAACTTGACATGTGAATATTTCTGTTTCTTTCAATGGAAACGTGTTATTATGCTTACAAAAGGGTTATTTAAGCATAAACCACCATTTGGGAGTGAATTCCATTAGTTTTGAGCAATATCAAAATTGAAAGGTCAGAATCACATTGTTGGTCAAAAAGTGCTTCTCTCGCTCTGAAAAGCATTTTGCACACATAAAAACTAGAAACGTGAATATTTCTGTTACTTTCAATGGAAACGTGTTATTATGCTTACAAAAGGGTTATTTAAGCATAAACCACCATTTGGGAGTGAATTCCATTAGTTTTGAGAAATATCAACATTGTAAGGTAAAAATCACATTGTTGGTCAAAAAGTGCTTCTCTCGCTCTGAAAAGCATTTTGCACGCATAAAAACTTGACATGTGAATATTTCTGTTTCTTTCAATTCAAACGTGTTATTGTGCTTACAAAAGGGTTATTTAAGCATAAACCACCATTTGGGAGTGAATTCCATTAGTTTTGAGCAATATCAACATTGTAAGGTCAGAATCACATTGTTGGTCAAAAAGTGCTTCTCTCGCTCTGAAAAGCATTTTGCACACATAAAAACTAGAAACGTGAATATTTCTGTTACTTTCAATGGAAACGTGTTATTATGCTTACAAAAGGGTTATTTAAGCATAAACCACCATTTGGGAGTGAATTCCATTAGTTTTGAGCAATATCAAAATTGAATGGTCAGAATCACATTGTTGGTCAAAAAGTGCTTCTCTCGCTCTGAAAAGCATTTTGCACACATAAAAACTTGACATGTGAATATTTCTGTTACTTTCAATGGAAACGTGTTATTATGCTTACAAAAGGGTTATTTAAGCATAAACCACCATTTGGGAGTGAATTCCATTAGTTTTGAGCAATATCAAAATTGAATGGTCAGAATCACATTGTTGGTCAAAAAGTGCTTCTCTCGCTCTGAAAAGCATTTTGCACACATAAAAACTTGACATGTGAATATTTCTGTTACTTTCAATGGAAACGTGTTATTATGCTTACAAAAGGGTTATTTAAGCATAAACCACCATTTGGGAGTGAATTCCATTAGTTTTGAGCAATATCAACATTGTAAGGTAAAAATCACATTGTTGGTCAAAAAGTGCTTCTCTCGCTCTGAAAAGGATTTTGCACGCATAAAAACTTGACATGTGAATATTTCTGTTTCTTTCAATGGAAACGTGTTATTATGCTTACAAAAGGGTTATTTAAGCATAAACCACCATTTGGGAGTGAATTCCATTAGTTTTGAGCAATATCAAAATTGAAAGGTCAGAATCACATTGTTGGTCAAAAAGTGCTTCTCTCGCTCTGAAAAGCATTTTGCACACATAAAAACTAGAAAGGTGAATATTTCTGTTACTTTCAATGGAAACGTGTTATTATGCTTACAAAAGGGTTATTTAAGCATAAACCACCATTTGGGAGTGAATTCCATTAGTTTTGAGAAATATCAACATTGTAAGGTAAAAATCACATTGTTGGTCAAAAAGTGCTTCTCTCGCTCTGAAAAGCATTTTGCACGCATAAAAACTTGACATGTGAATATTTCTGTTTCTTTCAATTCAAACGTGTTATTGTGCTTACAAAAGGGTTATTTAAGCATAAACCACCATTTGGGAGTGAATTCCATTAGTTTTGAGCAATATCAAAATTGAATGGTCAGAATCACATTGTTGGTCAAAAAGTGCTTCTCTCGCTCTGAAAAGCATTTTGCACACATAAAAACTTGACATGTGAATATTTCTGTTACTTTCAATGGAAACGTGTTATTATGCTTACAAAAGGGTTATTTAAGCATAAACCACCATTTGGGAGTGAATTCCATTAGTTTTGAGCAATATCAACATTGTAAGGTAAAAATCACATTGTTGGTCAAAAAGTGCTTCTCTCGCTCTGAAAAGCATTTTGCACACATAAAAACTTGACATGTGAATATTTCTGTTTCTTTCAATGGAAACGTGTTATTATGCTTACAAAAGGGTTATTTAAGCATAAACCACCATTTGGGAGTGAATTCCATTAGTTTTGAGCAATATCAAAATTGAAAGGTCAGAATCACATTGTTGGTCAAAAAGTGCTTCTCTCGCTCTGAAAAGCATTTTGCACACATAAAAACTAGAAACGTGAATATTTCTGTTACTTTCAATGGAAACGTGTTATTATGCTTACAAAAGGGTTATTTAAGCATAAACCACCATTTGGGAGTGAATTCCATTAGTTTTGAGAAATATCAACATTGTAAGGTAAAAATCACATTGTTGGTCAAAAAGTGCTTCTCTCGCTCTGAAAAGCATTTTGCACGCATAAAAACTTGACATGTGAATATTTCTGTTTCTTTCAATTCAAACGTGTTATTATGCTTACAAAAGGGTTATTTAAGCATAAACCACCATTTGGGAGTGAATTCCATTAGTTTTGAGCAATATCAACATTGTAAGGTCAGAATCACATTGTTGGTCAAAAAGTGCTTCTCTCGCTCTGAAAAGCATTTTGCACACATAAAAACTAGAAACGTGAATATTTCTGTTACTTTCAATGGAAACGTGTTATTATGCTTACAAAAGGGTTATTTAAGCATAAACCACCATTTGGGAGTGAATTCCATTAGTTTTGAGCAATATCAACATTGTAAGGTAAAAATCACATTGTTGGTCAAAAAGTGCTTCTCTCGCTCTGAAAAGCATTTTGCACGCATAAAAACTTGACATGTGAATATTTCTGTTTCTTTCAATGGAAACGTGTTATTATGCTTACAAAAGGGTTATTTAAGCATAAACCACCATTTGGGAGTGAATTCCATTAGTTTTGAGCAATATCAAAATTGAATGGTCAGAATCACATTGTTGGTCAAAAAGTGCTTCTCTCGCTCTGAAAAGCATTTTGCACACATAAAAACTTGACATGTGAATATTTCTGTTACTTTCAATGGAAACGTGTTATTATGCTTACAAAAGGGTTATTTAAGCATAAACCACCATTTGGGAGTGAATTCCATTAGTTTTGAGCAATATCAACATTGTAAGGTAAAAATCACATTGTTGGCCAAAAAGTGCTTCTCTCGCTCTGAAAAGCATTTTGCACACATAAAAACTTGACATGTGAATATTTCTGTTTCTTTCAATGGAAACGTGTTATTATGCTTACAAAAGGGTTATTTAAGCATAAACCACCATTTGGGAGTGAATTCCATTAGTTTTGAGCAATATCAAAATTGAAAGGTCAGAATCACATTGTTGGTCAAAAAGTGCTTCTCTCGCTCTGAAAAGCATTTTGCACACATAAAAACTAGAAACGTGAATATTTCTGTTACTTTCAATGGAAACGTGTTATTATGCTTACAAAAGGGTTATTTAAGCATAAACCACCATTTGGGAGTGAATTCCATTAGTTTTGAGAAATATCAACATTGTAAGGTAAAAATCACATTGTTGGTCAAAAAGTGCTTCTCTCGCTCTGAAAAGCATTTTGCACGCATAAAAACTTGACATGTGAATATTTCTGTTTCTTTCAATTCAAACGTGTTATTGTGCTTACAAAAGGGTTATTTAAGCATAAACCACCATTTGGGAGTGAATTCCATTAGTTTTGAGCAATACCAACATTGTAAGGTCAGAATCACATTGTTGGTCAAAAAGTGCTTCTCTCGCTCTGAAAAGCATTTTGCACACATAAAAACTAGAAACGTGAATATTTCTGTTACTTTCAATGGAAACGTGTAATTATGCTTACAAAAGGGTTATTTAAGCATAAACCACCATTTGGGAGTGAATTCCATTAGTTTTGAGCAATATCAAAATTGAAAGGTCAGAATCACATTGTTGGTCAAAAAGTGCTTCTCTCGCTCTGAAAAGCATTTTGCACACATAAAAACTTGACATGTGAATATTTCTGTTACTTTCAATGGAAACGTGTTATTATGCTTACAAAAGGGTTATTTAAGCATAAACCACCATTTGGGAGTGAATTCCATTAGTTTTGAGCAATATCAAAATTGAAAGGTCAGAATCACATTGTTGGTCAAAAAGTGCTTCTCTCGCTCTGAAAAGCATTTTGCACACATAAAAACTAGAAACGTGAATATTTCTGTTACTTTCAATGGAAACGTGTTATTATGCTTACAAAAGGGTTATTTAAGCATAAACCACCATTTGGGAGTGAATTCCATTAGTTTTGAGCAATATCAAAATTGAATGGTCAGAATCACATTGTTGGTCAAAAAGTGCTTCTCTCGCTCTGAAAAGCATTTTGCACACATAAAAACTTGACATGTGAATATTTCTGTTACTTTCAATGGAAACGTGTTATTATGCTTACAAAAGGGTTATTTAAGCATAAACCACCATTTGGGCGTGAATTCCATTAGTTTTGAGCAATATCAAAATTGAATGGTCAGAATCACATTGTTGGTCAAAAAGTGCTTCTCTCGCTCTGAAAAGCATTTTGCACACATAAAAACTTGACATGTGAATATTTCTGTTACTTTCAATGGAAACGTGTTATTATGCTTACAAAAGGGTTATTTAAGCATAAACCACCATTTGGGAGTGAATTCCATTAGTTTTGAGCAATATCAACATTGTAAGGTAAAAATCACATTGTTGGTCAAAAAGTGCTTCTCTCGCTCTGAAAAGCATTTTGCACGCATAAAAACTTGACATGTGAATATTTCTGTTTCTTTCAATGGAAACGTGTTATTATGCTTACAAAAGGGTTATTTAAGCATAAACCACCATTTGGGAGTGAATTCCATTAGTTTTGAGCAATATCAAAATTGAAAGGTCAGAATCACATTGTTGGTCAAAAAGTGCTTCTCCCGCTCTGAAAAGCATTTTGCACACATAAAAACTAGAAACGTGAATATTTCTGTTACTTTCAATGGAAACGTGTTATTATGCTTACAAAAGGGTTATTTAAGCATAAACCACCATTTGGGAGTGAATTCCATTAGTTTTGAGAAATATCAACATTGTAAGGTAAAAATCACATTGTTGGTCAAAAAGTGCTTCTCTCGCTCTGAAAAGCATTTTGCACGCATAAAAACTTGACATGTGAATATTTCTGTTTCTTTCAATTCAAACGTGTTATTGTGCTTACAAAAGGGTTATTTAAGCATAAACCACCATTTGGGAGTGAATTCCATTAGTTTTGAGCAATATCAACATTGTAAGGTCAGAATCACATTGTTGGTCAAAAAGTGCTTCTCTCGCTCTGAAAAGCATTTTGCACACATAAAAACTAGAAACGTGAATATTTCTGTTACTTTCAATGGAAACGTGTAATTATGCTTACAAAAGGGTTATTTAAGCATAAACCACCATTTGGGAGTGAATTCCATTAGTTTTGAGCAATATCAAAATTGAAAGGTCAGAATCACATTGTTGGTCAAAAAGTGCTTCTCTCGCTCTGAAAAGCATTTTGCACGCATAAAAACTTGACATGTGAATATTTCTGTTTCTTTCAATTCAAACGTGTTATTATGCTTACAAAAGGGTTATTTAAGCATAAACCACCATTTGGGAGTGAATTCCATTAGTTTTGAGCAATATCAACATTGTAAGGTAAAAATCACATTGTTGGTCAAAAAGTGCTTCTCTCGCTCTGAAAAGCATTTTGCACACATAAAAACTTGACATGTGAATATTTCTGTTACTTTCAATGGAAACGTGTTATTATGCTTACAAAAGGGTTATTTAAGCATAAACCACCATTTGGGAGTGAATTCCATTAGTTTTGAGCAATATCAACATTGTAAGGTCAGAATCACATTGTTGGTCAAAAAGTGCTTCTCTCGCTCTGAAAAGCATTTTGCACGCATAAAAACTTGACATGTGAATATTTCTGTTTCTTTCAATGGAAACGTGTTATCATGCTTACAAAAGGGTTATTTAAGCATAAACCACCATTTGGGAGTGAATTTCATTAGTTTTGAGCAATATCAAAATTGAAAGGTCAGAATCACATTGTTGTTCAAAAAGTGCTTCTCTCGCTCTGAAAAGCATTTTGCACACATAAAAACTTGACATGTGAATATTTCTGTTACTTTCAATGGAAACGTGTTATTATGCTTACAAAAGGGTTATTTAAGCATAAACCACCATTTGGGAGTGAATTCCATTAGTTTTGAGCAATATCAACATTGTAAGGTAAAAATCACATTGTTGGTCAAAAAGTGCTTCTCTCGCTCTGAAAAGCATTTTGCACGCATAAAAACTTGACATGTGAATATTTCTGTTTCTTTCAATGGAAACGTGTTATTATGCTTACAAAAGGGTTATTTAAGCATAAACCACCATTTGGGAGTGAATTCCATTAGTTTTGAGCAATATCAAAATTGAAAGGTCAGAATCACATTGTTGGTCAAAAAGTGCTTCTCTCGCTCTGAAAAGCATTTTGCACACATAAAAACTTGACATGTGAATATTTCTGTTACTTTCAATGGAAACGTGTTATTATGCTTACAAAAGGGTTATTTAAGCATAAACCACCATTTGGGAGTGAATTCCATTAGTTTTGAGCAATATCAACATTGTAAGGTAAAAATCATAATGTTGGTCAAAAAGTGCTTCTCTCGCTCTGAAAAGCATTTTGCACGCATAAAAACTTGACATGTGAATATTTCTGTTTCTTTCAATTCAAACGTGTTATTATGCTTACAAAAGGGTTATTTAAGCATAAACCACCATTTGGGAGTGAATTCCATTAGTTTTGAGCAATATCAACATTGTAAGGTCAGAATCACATTGTTGGTCAAAAAGTGCTTCTCTCGCTCTGAAAAGCATTTTGCACACATAAAAACTAGAAACGTGAATATTTCTTTTACTTTCAATGGAAACGTGTTATTATGCTTACAAAAGGGTTATTTAAGCATAAACCACCATTTGGGAGTGAATTCCATTAGTTTTGAGCAATATCAACATTGTAAGGTAAAAATCACATTGTTGGTCAAAAAGTGCTTCTCTCGCTCTGAAAAGCATTTTGCACGCATAAAAACTTGACAAGTGAATATTTCTGTTTCTTTCAATGGAAACGTTTAATTATGCTTACAAAAGGGTTATTTAAGCATAAACCACCATTTGGGAGTGAATTCCATTAGTTTTGAGCAATATCAAAATTGAAATGTCAGAATCACATTGTTGGTCAAAAAGTGCTTCTCTCGCTCTGAAAAGCATTTTGCACACATAAAAACTTGACATGTGAATATTTCTGTTACTTTCAATGGAAACGTGTTATTATGCTTACAAAAGGGTTATTTAAGCATAAACCACCATTTGGGAGTGAATTCCATTAGTTTTGAGCAATATCAACATTGTAAGGTAAAAATCACATTGTTGGTCAAAAAGTGCTTCTCTCGCTCTGAAAAGCATTTTGCACGCATAAAAACTTGACATGTGAATATTTCTGTTTCTTTCAATGGAAACGTGTTATTATGCTTACAAAAGGGTTATTTAAGCATAAACCACCATTTGGGAGTGAATTCCATTAGTTTTGAGCAATATCAAAATTGAAAGGTCAGAATCACATTGTTGGTCAAAAAGTGCTTCTCTCGCTCTGAAAAGCATTTTGCACACATAAAAACTAGAAACGTGAATATTTCTGTTACTTTCAATGGAAACGTGTTATTATGCTTACAAAAGGGTTATTTAAGCATAAACCACCATTTGGGAGTGAATTCCATTAGTTTTGAGAAATATCAACATTGTAAGGTAAAAATCACATTGTTGGTCAAAAAGTGCTTCTCTCGCTCTGAAAAGCATTTTGCACGCATAAAAACTTGACATGTGAATATTTCTGTTTCTTTCAATTCAAACGTGTTATTGTGCTTACAAAAGGGTTATTTAAGCATAAACCACCATTTGGGAGTGAATTCCATTAGTTTTGAGCAATATCAACATTGTAAGGTCAGAATCACATTGTTGGTCAAAAAGTGCTTCTCTCGCTCTGAAAAGCATTTTGCACACATAAAAACTAGAAACGTGAATATTTCTGTTACTTTCAATGGAAACGTGTAATTATGCTTACAAAAGGGTTATTTAAGCATAAACCACCATTTGGGAGTGAATTCCATTAGTTTTGAGCAATATCAAAATTGAAAGGTCAGAATCACATTGTTGGTCAAAAAGTGCTTCTCTCGCTCTGAAAAGCATTTTGCACGCATAAAAACTTGACATGTGAATATTTCTGTTTCTTTCAATTCAAACGTGTTATTATGCTTACAAAAGGGTTATTTAAGCATAAACCACCATTTGGGAGTGAATTCCATTAGTTTTGAGCAATATCAACATTGTAAGGTAAAAATCACATTGTTGGTCAAAAAGTGCTTCTCTCGCTCTGAAAAGCATTTTGCACACATAAAAACTTGACATGTGAATATTTCTGTTACTTTCAATGGAAACGTGTTATTATGCTTACAAAAGGGTTATTTAAGCATAAACCACCATTTGGGAGTGAATTCCATTAGTTTTGAGCAATATCAACATTGTAAGGTCAGAATCACATTGTTGGTCAAAAAGTGCTTCTCTCGCTCTGAAAAGCATTTTGCACGCATAAAAACTTGACATGTGAATATTTCTGTTTCTTTCAATGGAAACGTGTTATCATGCTTACAAAAGGGTTATTTAAGCATAAACCACCATTTGGGAGTGAATTTCATTAGTTTTGAGCAATATCAAAATTGAAAGGTCAGAATCACATTGTTGTTCAAAAAGTGCTTCTCTCGCTCTGAAAAGCATTTTGCACACATAAAAACTTGACATGTGAATATTTCTGTTACTTTCAATGGAAACGTGTTATTATGCTTACAAAAGGGTTATTTAAGCATAAACCACCATTTGGGAGTGAATTCCATTAGTTTTGAGCAATATCAACATTGTAAGGTAAAAATCACATTGTTGGTCAAAAAGTGCTTCTCTCGCTCTGAAAAGCATTTTGCACGCATAAAAACTTGACATGTGAATATTTCTGTTTCTTTCAATGGAAACGTGTTATTATGCTTACAAAAGGGTTATTTAAGCATAAACCACCATTTGGGAGTGAATTCCATTAGTTTTGAGCAATATCAAAATTGAAAGGTCAGAATCACATTGTTGGTCAAAAAGTGCTTCTCTCGCTCTGAAAAGCATTTTGCACACATAAAAACTTGACATGTGAATATTTCTGTTACTTTCAATGGAAACGTGTTATTATGCTTACAAAAGGGTTATTTAAGCATAAACCACCATTTGGGAGTGAATTCCATTAGTTTTGAGCAATATCAACATTGTAAGGTAAAAATCATAATGTTGGTCAAAAAGTGCTTCTCTCGCTCTGAAAAGCATTTTGCACGCATAAAAACTTGACATGTGAATATTTCTGTTTCTTTCAATTCAAACGTGTTATTATGCTTACAAAAGGGTTATTTAAGCATAAACCACCATTTGGGAGTGAATTCCATTAGTTTTGAGCAATATCAACATTGTAAGGTCAGAATCACATTGTTGGTCAAAAAGTGCTTCTCTCGCTCTGAAAAGCATTTTGCACACATAAAAACTAGAAACGTGAATATTTCTTTTACTTTCAATGGAAACGTGTTATTATGCTTACAAAAGGGTTATTTAAGCATAAACCACCATTTGGGAGTGAATTCCATTAGTTTTGAGCAATATCAACATTGTAAGGTAAAAATCACATTGTTGGTCAAAAAGTGCTTCTCTCGCTCTGAAAAGCATTTTGCACGCATAAAAACTTGACAAGTGAATATTTCTGTTTCTTTCAATGGAAACGTTTAATTATGCTTACAAAAGGGTTATTTAAGCATAAACCACCATTTGGGAGTGAATTCCATTAGTTTTGAGCAATATCAAAATTGAAATGTCAGAATCACATTGTTGGTCAAAAAGTGCTTCTCTCGCTCTGAAAAGCATTTTGCACACATAAAAACTTGACATCTGAATATTTCTGTTTCTTTCAATGGAAACGTGTTATTATGCTTACAAAAGGGTTATTTAAGCATAAACCACCATTTGGGAGTGAATTCCATTAGTTTTGAGCAATATCAAAATTGAAAGGTCAGAATCACATTGTTGGTCAAAAAGTGCTTCTCTCGCTCTGAAAAGCATTTTGCACACATAAAAACTAGAAACGTGAATATTTCTGTTACTTTCAATGGAAACGTGTTATTATGCTTACAAAAGGGTTATTTAAGCATAAACCACCATTTGGGAGTGAATTCCATTAGTTTTGAGCAATATCAACATTGTAAGGTAAAAATCACATTGTTGGTCAAAAAGTGCTTCTCTCGCTCTGAAAAGCATTTTGCACGCATAAAAACTTGACATGTGAATATTTCTGTTACTTTCAATGGAAACGTGTTATTATGCTTACAAAAGGGTTATTTAAGCATAAACCACCATTTGGGAGTGAATTCCATTAGTTTTGAGCAATATCAACATTGTAAGGTCAGAATCACATTGTTGGTCAAAAAGTGCTTCTCTCGCTCTGAAAAGCATTTTGCACGCATAAAAACATGACATGTGAATATTTCTGTTTCTTTCAATGGAAACGTGTTATCATGCTTACAAAAGGGTTATTTAAGCATAAACCACCATTTGGGAGTGAATTTCATTAGTTTTGAGCAATATCAAAATTGAAAGGTCAGAATCACATTGTTGTTCAAAAAGTGCTTCTCTCGCTCTGAAAAGCATTTTGCACACATAAAAACTTGACATGTGAATATTTCTGTTACTTTCAATGGAAACGTGTTATTATGCTTACAAAAGGGTTATTTAAGCATAAACCACCATTTGGGAGTGAATTCCATTAGTTTTGAGCAATATCAAAATTGAAAGGTCAGAATCACATTGTTGGTCAAAAAGTGCTTCTCTCGCTCTGAAAAGCATTTTGCACACATAAAAACTTGACATGTGAATATTTCTGTTACTTTCAATGGAAACGTGTTATTATGCTTACAAAAGGGTTATTTAAGCATAAACCACCATTTGGGAGTGAATTCCATTAGTTTTGAGCAATATCAACATTGTAAGGTAAAAATCACATTGTTGGTCAAAAAGTGCTTCTCTCGCTCTGAAAAGCATTTTGCACGCATAAAAACTTGACATGTGAATATTTCTGTTTCTTTCAATTCAAACGTGTTATTATGCTTACAAAAGGGTTATTTAAGCATAAACCACCATTTGGGAGTGAATTCCATTAGTTTTGAGCAATATCAACATTGTAAGGTCAGAATCACATTGTTGGTCAAAAAGTGCTTCTCTCGCTCTGAAAAGCATTTTGCACACATAAAAACTAGAAACGTGAATATTTCTGTTACTTTCAATGGAAACGTGTTATTATGCTTACAAAAGGGTTATTTAAGCATAAACCACCATTTGGGAGTGAATTCCATTAGTTTTGAGCAATATCAACATTGTAAGGTAAAAATCACATTGTTGGTCAAAAAGTGCTTCTCTCGCTCTGAAAAGCATTTTGCACGCATAAAAACTTGACATGTGAATATTTCTGTTTCTTTCAATGGAAACGTGTTATTATGCTTACAAAAGGGTTATTTAAGCATAAACCACCATTTGGGAGTGAATTCCATTAGTTTTGAGCAATATCAAAATTGAATGGTCAGAATCACATTGTTGGTCAAAAAGTGCTTCTCTCGCTCTGAAAAGCATTTTGCACACATAAAAACTTGACATGTGAATATTTCTGTTACTTTCAATGGAAACGTGTTATTATGCTTACAAAAGGGTTATTTAAGCATAAACCACCATTTGGGAGTGAATTCCATTAGTTTTGAGCAATATCAACATTGTAAGGTAAAAATCACATTGTTGGCCAAAAAGTGCTTCTCTCGCTCTGAAAAGCATTTTGCACACATAAAAACTTGACATGTGAATATTTCTGTTTCTTTCAATGGAAACGTGTTATTATGCTTACAAAAGGGTTATTTAAGCATAAACCACCATTTGGGAGTGAATTCCATTAGTTTTGAGCAATATCAAAATTGAAAGGTCAGAATCACATTGTTGGTCAAAAAGTGCTTCTCTCGCTCTGAAAAGCATTTTGCACACATAAAAACTAGAAACGTGAATATTTCTGTTACTTTCAATGGAAACGTGTTATTATGCTTACAAAAGGGTTATTTAAGCATAAACCACCATTTGGGAGTGAATTCCATTAGTTTTGAGAAATATCAACATTGTAAGGTAAAAATCACATTGTTGGTCAAAAAGTGCTTCTCTCGCTCTGAAAAGCATTTTGCACGCATAAAAACTTGACATGTGAATATTTCTGTTTCTTTCAATTCAAACGTGTTATTGTGCTTACAAAAGGGTTATTTAAGCATAAACCACCATTTGGGAGTGAATTCCATTAGTTTTGAGCAATATCAACATTGTAAGGTCAGAATCACATTGTTGGTCAAAAAGTGCTTCTCTCGCTCTGAAAAGCATTTTGCACACATAAAAACTAGAAACGTGAATATTTCTGTTACTTTCAATGGAAACGTGTAATTATGCTTACAAAAGGGTTATTTAAGCATAAACCACCATTTGGGAGTGAATTCCATTAGTTTTGAGCAATATCAAAATTGAACGGTCAGAATCACATTGTTGGTCAAAAAGTGCTTCTCTCGCTCTGAAAAGCATTTTGCACACATAAAAACTTGACATGTGAATATTTCTGTTTCTTTCAATGGAAACATGTTATTATGCTTACAAAAGGGTTATTTAAGCATAAACCACCATTTGGGAGTGAATTCCATTAGTTTTGAGCAATATCAAAATTGAAAGGTCAGAATCACATTGTTGGTCAAAAAGTGCTTCTCTCGCTCTGAAAAGCATTTTGCACACATAAAAACTAGAAACGTGAATATTTCTGTTACTTTCAATGGAAACGTGTTATTATGCTTACAAAAGGGTTATTTAAGCATAAACCACCATTTGGGAGTGAATTCCATTAGTTTTGAGCAATATCAAAATTGAATGGTCAGAATCACATTGTTGGTCAAAAAGTGCTTCTCTCGCTCTGAAAAGCATTTTGCACACATAAAAACTTGACATGTGAATATTTCTGTTACTTTCAATGGAAACGTGTTATTATGCTTACAAAAGGGTTATTTAAGCATAAACCACCATTTGGGAGTGAATTCCATTAGTTTTGAGCAATATCAAAATTGAATGGTCAGAATCACATTGTTGGTCAAAAAGTGCTTCTCTCGCTCTGAAAAGCATTTTGCACACATAAAAACTTGACATGTGAATATTTCTGTTACTTTCAATGGAAACGTGTTATTATGCTTACAAAAGGGTTATTTAAGCATAAACCACCATTTGGGAGTGAATTCCATTAGTTTTGAGCAATATCAACATTGTAAGGTAAAAATCACATTGTTGGTCAAAAAGTGCTTCTCTCGCTCTGAAAAGCATTTTGCACGCATAAAAACTTGACATGTGAATATTTCTGTTTCTTTCAATGGAAACGTGTTATTATGCTTACAAAAGGGTTATTTAAGCATAAACCACCATTTGGGAGTGAATTCCATTAGTTTTGAGCAATATCAAAATTGAAAGGTCAGAATCACATTGTTGGTCAAAAAGTGCTTCTCTCGCTCTGAAAAGCATTTTGCACACATAAAAACTAGAAAGGTGAATATTTCTGTTACTTTCAATGGAAACGTGTTATTATGCTTACAAAAGGGTTATTTAAGCATAAACCACCATTTGGGAGTGAATTCCATTAGTTTTGAGAAATATCAACATTGTAAGGTAAAAATCACATTGTTGGTCAAAAAGTGCTTCTCTCGCTCTGAAAAGCATTTTGCACGCATAAAAACTTGACATGTGAATATTTCTGTTTCTTTCAATTCAAACGTGTTATTGTGCTTACAAAAGGGTTATTTAAGCATAAACCACCATTTGGGAGTGAATTCCATTAGTTTTGAGCAATATCAAAATTGAATGGTCAGAATCACATTGTTGGTCAAAAAGTGCTTCTCTCGCTCTGAAAAGCATTTTGCACACATAAAAACTTGACATGTGAATATTTCTGTTACTTTCAATGGAAACGTGTTATTATGCTTACAAAAGGGTTATTTAAGCATAAACCACCATTTGGGAGTGAATTCCATTAGTTTTGAGCAATATCAACATTGTAAGGTAAAAATCACATTGTTGGTCAAAAAGTGCTTCTCTCGCTCTGAAAAGCATTTTGCACACATAAAAACTTGACATGTGAATATTTCTGTTTCTTTCAATGGAAACGTGTTATTATGCTTACAAAAGGGTTATTTAAGCATAAACCACCATTTGGGAGTGAATTCCATTAGTTTTGAGCAATATCAAAATTGAAAGGTCAGAATCACATTGTTGGTCAAAAAGTGCTTCTCTCGCTCTGAAAAGCATTTTGCACACATAAAAACTAGAAACGTGAATATTTCTGTTACTTTCAATGGAAACGTGTTATTATGCTTACAAAAGGGTTATTTAAGCATAAACCACCATTTGGGAGTGAATTCCATTAGTTTTGAGAAATATCAACATTGTAAGGTAAAAATCACATTGTTGGTCAAAAAGTGCTTCTCTCGCTCTGAAAAGCATTTTGCACGCATAAAAACTTTACATGTGAATATTTCTGTTTCTTTCAATTCAAACGTGTTATTGTGCTTACAAAAGGGTTATTTAAGCATAAACCACCATTTGGGAGTGAATTCCATTAGTTTTGAGCAATATCAACATTGTAAGGTCAGAATCACATTGTTGGTCAAAAAGTGCTTCTCTCGCTCTGAAAAGCATTTTGCACACATAAAAACTAGAAACGTGAATATTTCTGTTACTTTCAATGGAAACGTGTAATTATGCTTACAAAAGGGTTATTTAAGCATAAACCACCATTTGGGAGTGAATTCCATTAGTTTTGAGCAATATCAAAATTGAAAGGTCAGAATCACATTGTTGGTCAAAAAGTGCTTCTCTCGCTCTGAAAAGCATTTTGCACACATAAAAACTTGACATGTGAATATTTCTGTTTCTTTCAATGGAAACGTGTTATTATGCTTACAAAAGGGTTATTTAAGCATAAACCACCATTTGGGAGTGAATTCCATTAGTTTTGAGCAATATCAACATTGTAAGGTAAAAATCACATTGTTGGTCAAAAAGTGCTTCTCTCGCTCTGAAAAGCATTTTGCACGCATAAAAACTTGACATGTGAATATTTCTGTTTCTTTCAATTCAAACGTGTTATTATGCTTACAAAAGGGTTATTTAAGCATAAACCACCATTTGGGAGTGAATTCCATTAGTTTTGAGCAATATCAACATTGTAAGGTCAGAATCACATTGTTGGTCAAAAAGTGCTTCTCTCGCTCTGAAAAGCATTTTGCACACATAAAAACTAGAAACGTGAATATTTCTGTTACTTTCAATGGAAACGTGTTATTATGTTTACAAAAGGGTTATTTAAGCATAAACCACCATTTGGGAGTGAATTCCATTAGTTTTGAGCAATATCAACATTGTAAGGTAAAAATCACATTGTTGGTCAAAAAGTGCTTCTCTCGCTCTGAAAAGCATTTTGCACGCATAAAAACTTGACATGTGAATATTTCTGTTTCTTTCAATGGAAACGTGTTATTATGCTTACAAAAGGGTTATTTAAGCATAAACCACCATTTGGGAGTGAATTCCATTAGTTTTGAGCAATATCAAAATTGAATGGTCAGAATCACATTGTTGGTCAAAAAGTGCTTCTCTCGCTCTGAAAAGCATTTTGCACACATAAAAACTTGACATGTGAATATTTCTGTTACTTTCAATGGAAACGTGTTATTATGCTTACAAAAGGGTTATTTAAGCATAAACCACCATTTGGGAGTGAATTCCATTAGTTTTGAGCAATATCAACATTGTAAGGTAAAAATCACATTGTTGGTCAAAAAGTGCTTCTCTCGCTCTGAAAAGCATTTTGCACACATAAAAACTTGACATGTGAATATTTCTGTTTCTTTCAATGGAAACGTGTTATTATGCTTACAAAAGGGTTATTTAAGCATAAACCACCATTTGGGAGTGAATTCCATTAGTTTTGAGCAATATCAAAATTGAAAGGTCAGAATCACATTGTTGGTCAAAAAGTGCTTCTCTCGCTCTGAAAAGCATTTTGCACACATAAAAACTAGAAACGTGAATATTTCTGTTACTTTCAATGGAAACGTGTTATTATGCTTACAAAAGGGTTATTTAAGCATAAACCACCATTTGGGAGTGAATTCCATTAGTTTTGAGAAATATCAACATTTTAAGGTAAAAATCACATTGTTGGTCAAAAAGTGCTTCTCTCGCTCTGAAAAGCATTCTGCACGCATAAAAACTTGACATGTGAATATTTCTGTTACTTTCAATTCAAACGTGTTATTGTGCTTACAAAAGGGTTATTTAAGCATAAACCACCATTTGGGAGTGAATTCCATTTGTTTTGAGCAATATCAACATTGTAAGGTCAGAATCACATTGTTGGTCAAAAAGTGCTTCTCTCGCTCTGAAAAGCATTTTGCACACATAAAAACTTGACATGTGAATATTTCTGTTACTTTCAATGGAAACGTGTTATTATGCTTACAAAAGGGTTATTTAAGCATAAACCACCATTTGGGAGTGAATTCCATTAGTTTTGAGCAATATCAACATTGTAAGGTAAAAATCACATTGTTGGCCAAAAAGTGCTTCTCTCGCTCTGAAAAGCATTTTGCACGCATAAAAACTTGACATGTGAATATTTCTGTTTCTTTCAATTCAAACGTGTTATTGTGCTTACAAAAGGGTTATTTAAGCATAAACCACCATTTGGGAGTGAATTCCATTAGTTTTGAGCAATATCAACATTGTAAGGTCAGAATCACATTGTTGGTCAACAAGTGCTTCTCTCGCTCTGAAAAGCATTTTGCACACATAAAAACTAGAAACGTGAATATTTCTGTTACTTTCAATGGAAACGTGTAATTATGCTTACAAAAGGGTTATTTAAGCATAAACCACCATTTGGGAGTGAATTCCATTAGTTTTGAGCAATATCAAAATTGAAAGGTCAGAATCACATTGTTGGTCAAAAAGTGCTTCTCTCGCTCTGAAAAGCATTTTGCACACATAAAAACTTGACATGTGAATATTTCTGTTTCTTTCAATGGAAACGTGTTATTATGCTTACAAAAGGGTTATTTAAGCATAAACCACCATTTGGGAGTGAATTCCATTAGTTTTGAGCAATATCAAAATTGAAAGGTCAGAATCACATTGTTGGTCAAAAAGTGCTTCTCTCGCTCTGAAAAGCATTTTGCACACATAAAAACTAGAAACGTGAATATTTCTGTTACTTTCAATGGAAACGTGTTATTATGCTTACAAAAGGGTTATTTAAGCATAAACCACCATTTGGGAGTGAATTCCATTAGTTTTGAGCAATATCAAAATTGAATGGTCAGAATCACATTGTTGGTCAAAAAGTGCTTCTCTCGCTCTGAAAAGCATTTTGCACGCATAAAAACTTGACATGTGAATATTTCTGTTTCTTTCAATTCAAACGTGTTATTATGCTTACAAAAGGGTTATTTAAGCATAAACCACCATTTGGGAGTGAATTCCATTAGTTTTGAGCAATATCAACATTGTAAGGTCAGAATCACATTGTTGGTCAAAAAGTGCTTCTCTCGCTCTGAAAAGCATTTTGCACACATAAAAACTAGAAACGTGAATATTTCTGTTACTTTCAATGGAAACGTGTTATTATGTTTACAAAAGGGTTATTTAAGCATAAACCACCATTTGGGAGTGAATTCCATTAGTTTTGAGCAATATCAACATTGTAAGGTAAAAATCACATTGTTGGTCAAAAAGTGCTTCTCTCGCTCTGAAAAGCATTTTGCACGCATAAAAACTTGACATGTGAATATTTCTGTTTCTTTCAATGGAAACGTGTTATTATGCTTACAAAAGGGTTATTTAAGCATAAACCACCATTTGGGAGTGAATTCCATTAGTTTTGAGCAATATCAAAATTGAATGGTCAGAATCACATTGTTGGTCAAAAAGTGCTTCTCTCGCTCTGAAAAGCATTTTGCACACATAAAAACTTGACATGTGAATATTTCTGTTACTTTCAATGGAAACGTGTTATTATGCTTACAAAAGGGTTATTTAAGCATAAACCACCATTTGGGAGTGAATTCCATTAGTTTTGAGCAATATCAACATTGTAAGGTAAAAATCACATTGTTGGTCAAAAAGTGCTTCTCTCGCTCTGAAAAGCATTTTGCACACATAAAAACTTGACATGTGAATATTTCTGTTTCTTTCAATGGAAACGTGTTATTATGCTTACAAAAGGGTTATTTAAGCATAAACCACCATTTGGGAGTGAATTCCATTAGTTTTGAGCAATATCAAAATTGAATGGTCAGAATCACATTGTTGGTCAAAAAGTGCTTCTCTCGCTCTGAAAAGCATTTTGCACACATAAAAACTAGAAACGTGAATATTTCTGTTACTTTCAATGGAAACGTGTTATTATGCTTACGAAAGGGTTATTTAAGCATAAACCACCATTTGGGAGTGAATTCCATTAGTTTTGAGAAATATCAACATTGTAAGGTAAAAATCACATTGTTGGTCAAAAAGTGCTTCTCTCGCTCTGAAAAGCATTCTGCACGCATAAAAACTTGACATGTGAATATTTCTGTTACTTTCAATTCAAACGTGTTATTGTGCTTACAAAAGGGTTATTTAAGCATAAACCACCATTTGGGAGTGAATTCCATTTGTTTTGAGCAATATCAACATTGTAAGGTCAGAATCACATTGTTGGTCAAAAAGTGCTTCTCTCGCTCTGAAAAGCATTTTGCACACATAAAAACTTGACATGTGAATATTTCTGTTACTTTCAATGGAAACGTGTTATTATGCTTACAAAAGGGTTATTTAAGCATAAACCACCATTTGGGAGTGAATTCCATTAGTTTTGAGCAATATCAACATTGTAAGGTAAAAATCACATTGTTGGCCAAAAAGTGCTTCTCTCGCTCTGAAAAGCATTTTGCACACATAAAAACTTGACATGTGAATATTTCTGTTTCTTTCAATGGAAACGTGTTATTATGCTTACAAAAGGGTTATTTAAGCATAAACCACCATTTGGGAGTGAATTCCATTAGTTTTGAGCAATATCAAAATTGAAAGGTCAGAATCACATTGTTGGTCAAAAAGTGCTTCTCTCGCTCTGAAAAGCATTTTGCACACATAAAAACTAGAAACGTGAATATTTCTGTTACTTTCAATGGAAACGTGTTATTATGCTTACAAAAGGGTTATTTAAGCATAAACCACCATTTGGGAGTGAATTCCATTAGTTTTGAGAAATATCAACATTGTAAGGTAAAAATCACATTGTTGGTCAAAAAGTGCTTCTCTCGCTCTGAAAAGCATTTTGCACGCATAAAAACTTGACATGTGAATATTTCTGTTTCTTTCAATTCAAACGTGTTATTGTGCTTACAAAAGGGTTATTTAAGCATAAACCACCATTTGGGAGTGAATTCCATTAGTTTTGAGCAATATCAACATTGTAAGGTCAGAATCACATTGTTGGTCAACAAGTGCTTCTCTCGCTCTGAAAAGCATTTTGCACACATAAAAACTAGAAACGTGAATATTTCTGTTACTTTCAATGGAAACGTGTAATTATGCTTACAAAAGGGTTATTTAAGCATAAACCACCATTTGGGAGTGAATTCCATTAGTTTTGAGCAATATCAAAATTGAAAGGTCAGAATCACATTGTTGGTCAAAAAGTGCTTCTCTCGCTCTGAAAAGCATTTTGCACACATAAAAACTTGACATGTGAATATTTCTGTTTCTTTCAATGGAAACGTGTTATTATGCTTACAAAAGGGTTATTTAAGCATAAACCACCATTTGGGAGTGAATTCCATTAGTTTTGAGCAATATCAAAATTGAAAGGTCAGAATCACATTGTTGGTCAAAAAGTGCTTCTCTCGCTCTGAAAAGCATTTTGCACACATAAAAACTAGAAACGTGAATATTTCTGTTACTTTCAATGGAAACGTGTTATTATGCTTACAAAAGGGTTATTTAAGCATAAACCACCATTTGGGAGTGAATTCCATTAGTTTTGAGCAATATCAACATTTTAAGGTAAAAATCACATTGTTGGTCAAAAAGTGCTTCTCTCGCTCTGAAAAGCATTCTGCACGCATAAAAACTTGACATGTGAATATTTCTGTTACTTTCAATTCAAACGTGTTATTGTGCTTACAAAAGGGTTATTTAAGCATAAACCACCATTTGGGAGTGAATTCCATTTGTTTTGAGCAATATCAACATTGTAAGGTCAGAATCACATTGTTGGTCAAAAAGTGCTTCTCTCGCTCTGAAAAGCATTTTGCACACATAAAAACTTGACATGTGAATATTTCTGTTACTTTCAATGGAAACGTGTTATTATGCTTACAAAAGGGTTATTTAAGCATAAACCACCATTTGGGAGTGAATTCCATTAGTTTTGAGCAATATCAACATTGTAAGGTAAAAATCACATTGTTGGCCAAAAAGTGCTTCTCTCGCTCTGAAAAGCATTTTGCACGCATAAAAACTTGACATGTGAATATTTCTGTTTCTTTCAATTCAAACGTGTTATTGTGCTTACAAAAGGGTTATTTAAGCATAAACCACCATTTGGGAGTGAATTCCATTAGTTTTGAGCAATATCAACATTGTAAGGTCAGAATCACATTGTTGGTCAACAAGTGCTTCTCTCGCTCTGAAAAGCATTTTGCACACATAAAAACTAGAAACGTGAATATTTCTGTTACTTTCAATGGAAACGTGTAATTATGCTTACAAAAGGGTTATTTAAGCATAAACCACCATTTGGGAGTGAATTCCATTAGTTTTGAGCAATATCAAAATTGAAAGGTCAGAATCACATTGTTGGTCAAAAAGTGCTTCTCTCGCTCTGAAAAGCATTTTGCACACATAAAAACTTGACATGTGAATATTTCTGTTTCTTTCAATGGAAACGTGTTATTATGCTTACAAAAGGGTTATTTAAGCATAAACCACCATTTGGGAGTGAATTCCATTAGTTTTGAGCAATATCAAAATTGAAAGGTCAGAATCACATTGTTGGTCAAAAAGTGCTTCTCTCGCTCTGAAAAGCATTTTGCACACATAAAAACTAGAAACGTGAATATTTCTGTTACTTTCAATGGAAACGTGTTATTATGCTTACAAAAGGGTTATTTAAGCATAAACCACCATTTGGGAGTGAATTCCATTAGTTTTGAGCAATATCAAAATTGAATGGTCAGAATCACATTGTTGGTCAAAAAGTGCTTCTCTCGCTCTGAAAAGCATTTTGCACGCATAAAAACTTGACATGTGAATATTTCTGTTTCTTTCAATTCAAACGTGTTATTATGCTTACAAAAGGGTTATTTAAGCATAAACCACCATTTGGGAGTGAATTCCATTAGTTTTGAGCAATATCAACATTGTAAGGTCAGAATCACATTGTTGGTCAAAAAGTGCTTCTCTCGCTCTGAAAAGCATTTTGCACACATAAAAACTAGAAACGTGAATATTTCTGTTACTTTCAATGGAAACGTGTTATTATGTTTACAAAAGGGTTATTTAAGCATAAACCACCATTTGGGAGTGAATTCCATTAGTTTTGAGCAATATCAACATTGTAAGGTAAAAATCACATTGTTGGTCAAAAAGTGCTTCTCTCGCTCTGAAAAGCATTTTGCACGCATAAAAACTTGACATGTGAATATTTCTGTTTCTTTCAATGGAAACGTGTTATTATGCTTACAAAAGGGTTATTTAAGCATAAACCACCATTTGGGAGTGAATTCCATTAGTTTTGAGCAATATCAAAATTGAATGGTCAGAATCACATTGTTGGTCAAAAAGTGCTTCTCTCGCTCTGAAAAGCATTTTGCACACATAAAAACTTGACATGTGAATATTTCTGTTACTTTCAATGGAAACGTGTTATTATGCTTACAAAAGGGTTATTTAAGCATAAACCACCATTTGGGAGTGAATTCCATTAGTTTTGAGCAATATCAACATTGTAAGGTAAAAATCACATTGTTGGTCAAAAAGTGCTTCTCTCGCTCTGAAAAGCATTTTGCACACATAAAAACTTGACATGTGAATATTTCTGTTTCTTTCAATGGAAACGTGTTATTATGCTTACAAAAGGGTTATTTAAGCATAAACCACCATTTGGGAGTGAATTCCATTAGTTTTGAGCAATATCAAAATTGAATGGTCAGAATCACATTGTTGGTCAAAAAGTGCTTCTCTCGCTCTGAAAAGCATTTTGCACACATAAAAACTAGAAACGTGAATATTTCTGTTACTTTCAATGGAAACGTGTTATTATGCTTACGAAAGGGTTATTTAAGCATAAACCACCATTTGGGAGTGAATTCCATTAGTTTTGAGAAATATCAACATTGTAAGGTAAAAATCACATTGTTGGTCAAAAAGTGCTTCTCTCGCTCTGAAAAGCATTCTGCACGCATAAAAACTTGACATGTGAATATTTCTGTTACTTTCAATTCAAACGTGTTATTGTGCTTACAAAAGGGTTATTTAAGCATAAACCACCATTTGGGAGTGAATTCCATTTGTTTTGAGCAATATCAACATTGTAAGGTCAGAATCACATTGTTGGTCAAAAAGTGCTTCTCTCGCTCTGAAAAGCATTTTGCACACATAAAAACTTGACATGTGAATATTTCTGTTACTTTCAATGGAAACGTGTTATTATGCTTACAAAAGGGTTATTTAAGCATAAACCACCATTTGGGAGTGAATTCCATTAGTTTTGAGCAATATCAACATTGTAAGGTAAAAATCACATTGTTGGCCAAAAAGTGCTTCTCTCGCTCTGAAAAGCATTTTGCACACATAAAAACTTGACATGTGAATATTTCTGTTTCTTTCAATGGAAACGTGTTATTATGCTTACAAAAGGGTTATTTAAGCATAAACCACCATTTGGGAGTGAATTCCATTAGTTTTGAGCAATATCAAAATTGAAAGGTCAGAATCACATTGTTGGTCAAAAAGTGCTTCTCTCGCTCTGAAAAGCATTTTGCACACATAAAAACTAGAAACGTGAATATTTCTGTTACTTTCAATGGAAACGTGTTATTATGCTTACAAAAGGGTTATTTAAGCATAAACCACCATTTGGGAGTGAATTCCATTAGTTTTGAGAAATATCAACATTGTAAGGTAAAAATCACATTGTTGGTCAAAAAGTGCTTCTCTCGCTCTGAAAAGCATTTTGCACGCATAAAAACTTGACATGTGAATATTTCTGTTTCTTTCAATTCAAACGTGTTATTGTGCTTACAAAAGGGTTATTTAAGCATAAACCACCATTTGGGAGTGAATTCCATTAGTTTTGAGCAATATCAACATTGTAAGGTCAGAATCACATTGTTGGTCAACAAGTGCTTCTCTCGCTCTGAAAAGCATTTTGCACACATAAAAACTAGAAACGTGAATATTTCTGTTACTTTCAATGGAAACGTGTAATTATGCTTACAAAAGGGTTATTTAAGCATAAACCACCATTTGGGAGTGAATTCCATTAGTTTTGAGCAATATCAAAATTGAAAGGTCAGAATCACATTGTTGGTCAAAAAGTGCTTCTCTCGCTCTGAAAAGCATTTTGCACACATAAAAACTTGACATGTGAATATTTCTGTTTCTTTCAATGGAAACGTGTTATTATGCTTACAAAAGGGTTATTTAAGCATAAACCACCATTTGGGAGTGAATTCCATTAGTTTTGAGCAATATCAAAATTGAAAGGTCAGAATCACATTGTTGGTCAAAAAGTGCTTCTCTCGCTCTGAAAAGCATTTTGCACACATAAAAACTAGAAACGTGAATATTTCTGTTACTTTCAATGGAAACGTGTTATTATGCTTACAAAAGGGTTATTTAAGCATAAACCACCATTTGGGAGTGAATTCCATTAGTTTTGAGCAATATCAAAATTGAATGGTCAGAATCACATTGTTGGTCAAAAAGTGCTTCTCTCGCTCTGAAAAGCATTTTGCACACATAAAAACTTGACATGTGAATATTTCTGTTACTTTCAATGGAAACGTGTTATTATGCTTACAAAAGGGTTATTTAAGCATAAACCACCATTTGGGAGTGAATTCCATTAGTTTTGAGCAATATCAAAATTGAATGGTCAGAATCACATTGTTGGTCAAAAAGTGCTTCTCTCGCTCTGAAAAGCATTTTGCACACATAAAAACTTGACATGTGAATATTTCTGTTACTTTCAATGGAAACGTGTTATTATGCTTACAAAAGGGTTATTTAAGCATAAACCACCATTTGGGAGTGAATTCCATTAGTTTTGAGCAATATCAACATTGTAAGGTAAAAATCACATTGTTGGTCAAAAAGTGCTTCTCTCGCTCTGAAAAGCATTTTGCACGCATAAAAACTTGACATGTGAATATTTCTGTTTCTTTCAATGGAAACGTGTTATTATGCTTACAAAAGGGTTATTTAAGCATAAACCACCATTTGGGAGTGAATTCCATTAGTTTTGAGCAATATCAAAATTGAAAGGTCAGAATCACATTGTTGGTCAAAAAGTGCTTCTCTCGCTCTGAAAAGCATTTTGCACACATAAAAACTAGAAAGGTGAATATTTCTGTTACTTTCAATGGAAACGTGTTATTATGCTTACAAAAGGGTTATTTAAGCATAAACCACCATTTGGGAGTGAATTCCATTAGTTTTGAGAAATATCAACATTGTAAGGTAAAAATCACATTGTTGGTCAAAAAGTGCTTCTCTCGCTCTGAAAAGCATTTTGCACGCATAAAAACTTGACATGTGAATATTTCTGTTTCTTTCAATTCAAACGTGTTATTGTGCTTACAAAAGGGTTATTTAAGCATAAACCACCATTTGGGAGTGAATTCCATTAGTTTTGAGCAATATCAAAATTGAATGGTCAGAATCACATTGTTAGTCAAAAAGTGCTTCTCTCGCTCTGAAAAGCATTTTGCACACATAAAAACTTGACATGTGAATATTTCTGTTACTTTCAATGGAAACGTGTTATTATGCTTACAAAAGGGTTATTTAAGCATAAACCACCATTTGGGAGTGAATTCCATTAGTTTTGAGCAATATCAACATTGTAAGGTAAAAATCACATTGTTGGTCAAAAAGTGCTTCTCTCGCTCTGAAAAGCATTTTGCACACATAAAAACTTGACATGTGAATATTTCTGTTTCTTTCAATGGAAACGTGTTATTATGCTTACAAAAGGGTTATTTAAGCATAAACCACCATTTGGGAGTGAATTCCATTAGTTTTGAGCAATATCAAAATTGAAAGGTCAGAATCACATTGTTGGTCAAAAAGTGCTTCTCTCGCTCTGAAAAGCATTTTGCACACATAAAAACTAGAAACGTGAATATTTCTGTTACTTTCAATGGAAACGTGTTATTATGCTTACAAAAGGGTTATTTAAGCATAAACCACCATTTGGGAGTGAATTCCATTAGTTTTGAGAAATATCAACATTGTAAGGTCAGAATCACATTGTTGGTCAAAAAGTGCTTCTCTCGCTCTGAAAAGCATTTTGCACACATAAAAACTAGAAACGTGAATATTTCTGTTACTTTCAATGGAAACGTGTAATTATGCTTACAAAAGGGTTATTTAAGCATAAACCACCATTTGGGAGTGAATTCCATTAGTTTTGAGCAATATCAAAATTGAAAGGTCAGAATCACATTGTTGGTCAAAAAGTGCTTCTCTCGCTCTGAAAAGCATTTTGCACACATAAAAACTTGACATGTGAATATTTCTGTTACTTTCAATGGAAACGTGTTATTATGCTTACAAAAGGGTTATTTAAGCATAAACCACCATTTGGGAGTGAATTCCATTAGTTTTGAGCAATATCAACATTGTAAGGTAAAAATCACATTGTTGGTCAAAAAGTGCTTCTCTCGCTCTGAAAAGCATTTTGCACGCATAAAAACTTGACATGTGAATATTTCTGTTTCTTTCAATTCAAACGTGTTATTATGCTTACAAAAGGGTTATTTAAGCATAAACCACCATTTGGGAGTGAATTCCATTAGTTTTGAGCAATATCAACATTGTAAGGTCAGAATCACATTGTTGGTCAAAAAGTGCTTCTCTCGCTCTGAAAAGCATTTTGCACACATAAAAACTAGAAACGTGAATATTTCTGTTACTTTCAATGGAAACGTGTTATTATGTTTACAAAAGGGTTATTTAAGCATAAACCACCATTTGGGAGTGAATTCCATTAGTTTTGAGCAATATCAACATTGTAAGGTAAAAATCACATTGTTGGTCAAAAAGTGCTTCTCTCGCTCTGAAAAGCATTTTGCACGCATAAAAACTTGACATGTGAATATTTCTGTTTCTTTCAATGGAAACGTGTTATTATGCTTACAAAAGGGTTATTTAAGCATAAACCACCATTTGGGAGTGAATTCCATTAGTTTTGAGCAATATCAAAATTGAATGGTCAGAATCACATTGTTGGTCAAAAAGTGCTTCTCTCGCTCTGAAAAGCATTTTGCACACATAAAAACTTGACATGTGAATATTTCTGTTACTTTCAATGGAAACGTGTTATTATGCTTACAAAAGGGTTATTTAAGCATAAACCACCATTTGGGAGTGAATTCCATTAGTTTTGAGCAATATCAACATTGTAAGGTAAAAATCACATTGTTGGTCAAAAAGTGCTTCTCTCGCTCTGAAAAGCATTTTGCACACATAAAAACTTGACATGTGAATATTTCTGTTTCTTTCAATGGAAACGTGTTATTATGCTTACAAAAGGGTTATTTAAGCATAAACCACCATTTGGGAGTGAATTCCATTAGTTTTGAGCAATATCAAAATTGAAAGGTCAGAATCACATTGTTGGTCAAAAAGTGCTTCTCTCGCTCTGAAAAGCATTTTGCACACATAAAAACTAGAAACGTGAATATTTCTGTTACTTTCAATGGAAACGTGTTATTATGCTTACAAAAGGGTTATTTAAGCATAAACCACCATTTGGGAGTGAATTCCATTAGTTTTGAGAAATATCAACATTGTAAGGTAAAAATCACATTGTTGGTCAAAAAGTGCTTCTCTCGCTCTGAAAAGCATTTTGCACGCATAAAAACTTTACATGTGAATATTTCTGTTTCTTTCAATTCAAACGTGTTATTGTGCTTACAAAAGGGTTATTTAAGCATAAACCACCATTTGGGAGTGAATTCCATTAGTTTTGAGCAATATCAACATTGTAAGGTCAGAATCACATTGTTGGTCAAAAAGTGCTTCTCTCGCTCTGAAAAGCATTTTGCACACATAAAAACTAGAAACGTGAATATTTCTGTTACTTTCAATGGAAACGTGTAATTATGCTTACAAAAGGGTTATTTAAGCATAAACCACCATTTGGGAGTGAATTCCATTAGTTTTGAGCAATATCAAAATTGAAAGGTCAGAATCACATTGTTGGTCAAAAAGTGCTTCTCTCGCTCTGAAAAGCATTTTGCACACATAAAAACTTGACATGTGAATATTTCTGTTTCTTTCAATGGAAACGTGTTATTATGCTTACAAAAGGGTTATTTAAGCATAAACCACCATTTGGGAGTGAATTCCATTAGTTTTGAGCAATATCAACATTGTAAGGTAAAAATCACATTGTTGGTCAAAAAGTGCTTCTCTCGCTCTGAAAAGCATTTTGCACGCATAAAAACTTGACATGTGAATATTTCTGTTTCTTTCAATTCAAACGTGTTATTATGCTTACAAAAGGGTTATTTAAGCATAAACCACCATTTGGGAGTGAATTCCATTAGTTTTGAGCAATATCAACATTGTAAGGTCAGAATCACATTGTTGGTCAAAAAGTGCTTCTCTCGCTCTGAAAAGCATTTTGCACACATAAAAACTAGAAACGTGAATATTTCTGTTACTTTCAATGGAAACGTGTTATTATGTTTACAAAAGGGTTATTTAAGCATAAACCACCATTTGGGAGTGAATTCCATTAGTTTTGAGCAATATCAACATTGTAAGGTAAAAATCACATTGTTGGTCAAAAAGTGCTTCTCTCGCTCTGAAAAGCATTTTGCACGCATAAAAACTTGACATGTGAATATTTCTGTTTCTTTCAATGGAAACGTGTTATTATGCTTACAAAAGGGTTATTTAAGCATAAACCACCATTTGGGAGTGAATTCCATTAGTTTTGAGCAATATCAAATTTGAATGGTCAGAATCACATTGTTGGTCAAAAAGTGCTTCTCTCGCTCTGAAAAGCATTTTGCACACATAAAAACTTGACATGTGAATATTTCTGTTACTTTCAATGGAAACGTGTTATTATGCTTACAAAAGGGTTATTTAAGCATAAACCACCATTTGGGAGTGAATTCCATTAGTTTTGAGCAATATCAACATTGTAAGGTAAAAATCACATTGTTGGTCAAAAAGTGCTTCTCTCGCTCTGAAAAGCATTTTGCACACATAAAAACTTGACATGTGAATATTTCTGTTTCTTTCAATGGAAACGTGTTATTATGCTTACAAAAGGGTTATTTAAGCATAAACCACCATTTGGGAGTGAATTCCATTAGTTTTGAGCAATATCAAAATTGAAAGGTCAGAATCACATTGTTGGTCAAAAAGTGCTTCTCTCGCTCTGAAAAGCATTTTGCACACATAAAAACTAGAAACGTGAATATTTCTGTTACTTTCAATGGAAACGTGTTATTATGCTTACAAAAGGGTTATTTAAGCATAAACCACCATTTGGGAGTGAATTCCATTAGTTTTGAGAAATATCAACATTGTAAGGTAAAAATCACATTGTTGGTCAAAAAGTGCTTCTCTCGCTCTGAAAAGCATTTTGCACGCATAAAAACTTGACATGTGAATATTTCTGTTACTTTCAATTCAAACGTGTTATTGTGCTTACAAAAGGGTTATTTAAGCATAAACCACCATTTGGGAGTGAATTCCATTAGTTTTGAGCAATATCAACATTGTAAGGTCAGAATCACATTGTTGGTCAAAAAGTGCTTCTCTCGCTCTGAAAAGCATTTTGCACACATAAAAACTAGAAACGTGAATATTTCTTTTACTTTCAATGGAAACGTGTTATTATGCTTACAAAAGGGTTATTTAAGCATAAACCACCATTTGGGAGTGAATTCCATTAGTTTTGAGCAATATCAACATTGTAAGGTAAAAATCACATTGTTGGTCAAAAAGTGCTTCTCTCGCTCTGAAAAGCATTTTGCACGCATAAAAACTTGACAAGTGAATATTTCTGTTTCTTTCAATGGAAACGTTTAATTATGCTTACAAAAGGGTTATTTAAGCATAAACCACCATTTGGGAGTGAATTCCATTAGTTTTGAGCAATATCAAAATTGAAATGTCAGAATCACATTGTTGGTCAAAAAGTGCTTCTCTCGCTCTGAAAGCATTTTGCACACATAAAACTTGACATCTGAATATTTCTGTTTCTTTCAATGGAAACGTGTTATTATGCTTACAAAAGGGTTATTTAAGCATAAACCACCATTTGGGAGTGAATTCCATTAGTTTTGAGCAATATCAAAATTGAAAGGTCAGAATCACATTGTTGGTCAAAAAGTGCTTCTCTCGCTCTGAAAAAGCATTTTGCACACATAAAAACTAGAAACGTGAATATTTCTGTTACTTTCAATGGAAACGTGTTATTATGCTTACAAAAGGGTTATTTAAGCATAAACCACCATTTGGGAGTGAATTCCATTAGTTTTGAGCAATATCAACATTGTAAGGTAAAAATCACATTGTTGGTCCAAAAAGTGCTTCTCTCGCTCTGAAAAGCATTTTGCACGCATAAAAACTTGACATGTGAATATTTCCTGTTACTTTTCAATGGAAACGTGTTATTATGCTTACAAAAGGGTTATTTAAGCATAAACCACCATTTGGGAGTGAATTTCCATTAGTTTTGAGCAATATCAACATTGTAAGGTCAGAATCACATTGTTGGTCAAAAAGTGCTTCTCTCGCTCTGAAAAGCATTTTGCACGCATAAAAACATGACATGTGAATATTTCTGTTTCTTTCAATGGAAACGTGTTATCATGCTTACAAAAGGGTTATTTAAGCATAAACCACCATTTGGGAGTGAATTTCATTAGTTTTGAGCAATATCAAAATTGAAAGGTCAGAATCACATTGTTGTTCAAAAAGTGCTTCTCTCGCTCTGAAAAGCATTTTGCACACATAAAAACTTGACATGTGAATATTTCTGTTACTTTCAATGGAAACGTGTTTATTATGCTTACAAAAGGGTTATTTAAGCATAAACCACCATTTGGGAGTGAATTCCATTAGTTTTGAGCAATATCAAAAATTGAAAGGTCAGAATCACATTGTTGGTCAAAAAGTGCTTCTCTCGCTCTGAAAAGCATTTTGCACACATAAAAAACTTGACATGTGAATATTTCTGTTACTTTCAATGGAAACGTGTTATTATGCTTACAAAAGGGTTATTTAAGCATAAACCACCATTTGGGAGTGAATTCCATTAGTTTTGAGCAATATCAACATTGTAAGGTAAAAATCACATTGTTGGTCAAAAAGTGCTTCTCTCGCTCTGAAAAGCATTTTGCACGCATAAAAACTTGACTGTGAATATTTCTGTTTCTTTCAATTCAAACGTGTTATTATGCTTACAAAAGGGTTATTTAAGCATAAACCACCCATTTGGGAGTGAATTCCATTAGTTTTGAGCAATATCAACATTGTAAGGTCAGAATCACATTGTTGGTCAAAAAGTGCTTCTCTCGCTCTGAAAAGCATTTTGCACACATAAAACTAGAAACGTGAATATTTCTGTTACTTTCAATGGAAACGTGTTATTATGCTTACAAAAGGGTTATTTAAGCATAAACCACCATTTGGGACGTGAATACCATTAGTTTTGAGCAATATCAAAATTGAAAGGTCAGAATCACATTGTTGGTCAAAAAGTGCTTCTCTCGCTCTGAAAAGCATTTTGCACACATAAAACTAGAAACGTGAATATTTCTGTTACTTTCAATGGAAACGTGTTATTATGCTTACAAAAGGGTTATTTAAGCATAAACCACCATTTGGGAGTGAATTCCATTAGTTTTGAGAAATATCAACATTGTAGGTAAAAATCACATTGTTGGTCAAAAAAGTGCTTCTCTCGCTCTGAAAAGCATTTTTGCACGCATAAAAACTTGACATGTGAATATTTCTGTTACTTTCAATTCAAACGTGTTATTGTGCTTACAAAAGGGTTATTTAAGCATAAACCACCATTTGGGAGTGAATTCCATTAGTTTTGAGCAATATCAACATTGTAAGGTCAGAATCACATTGTTGGTCAAAAGTGCTTCTCTCGCTCTGAAAAGCATTTTGCACACATAAAAACTAGAAACGTGAATATTTCCTTTTACTTTCAATGGAAACGTGTTATTATGCTTACAAAAGGGTTATTTAAGCATAAACCCACCATTTGGGAGTGAATTCCATTAGTTTTGAGCAATATCAACATTGTAGGTAAAAATCACATTGTTGGTCAAAAAGTGCTTCTCTCGCTCTGAAAAGCATTTTGCACGCATAAAAACTTGACAAGTGAATATTTCTGTTTCTTTCAATGGAAACGTTTAATTATGCTTACAAAAGGGTTATTTAAGCATAAACCACCATTTGGGAGTGAATTCCATTAGTTTTGAGCAATATCAAAATTGAAATGTCAGAATCACATTGTTGGTCAAAAAGTGCTTCTCTCGCTCTGAAAAGCATTTTGCACACATAAAAACTTGACATCTGAATATTTCTGTTTCTTTCAATGGAAAACGTGTTATTATGCTTACAAAAGGGTTATTTAAGCATAAACCACCATTTGGGAGTGAATTCCATTAGTTTTGAGCAATATCAAAATTGAAAGGTCAGAATCACATTGTTGGTCAAAAAGTGCTTCTCTCGCTCTGAAAAGCATTTTGCACACATAAAAACTAGAAACGTGAATATTTCTGTTACTTTCAATGGAAACGTGTTATTATGCTTACAAAAGGGTTATTTAAGCATAAACACCATTTGGGAGTGAATTCCATTAGTTTTGAGCAATATCAACATTGTAAGGTAAAAATCACATTGTTGGTCAAAAAGTGCTTCTCTCGCTCTGAAAAGCATTTTGCACGCATAAAAACTTGACATGTGAATATTTCTGTTACTTTCAATGGAAACGTGTTATTATGCTTACAAAAGGGTTATTTAAGCATAAACCACCATTTGGGAGTGAATTCCATTAGTTTTGAGCAATATCAACATTGTAAGGTCAGAATCACATTGTTGGTCAAAAAGTGCTTCTCTCGCTCTGAAAAGCATTTTTGCACGCATAAAAACATGACATGTGAATATTTCTGTTTCTTTCAATGGAAACGTGTTATCATGCTTACAAAAGGGTTATTTAAGCATAAACACACATTTGGGAGTGAATTTCATTAGTTTTGAGCAATATCAAATTGAAAGGTCAGAATCACATTGTTGTTCAAAAAGTGCTTCTCTCGCTCTGAAAAGCATTTTGCACACATAAAAACTTGACATGTGAATATTTCTGTTACTTTCAATGGAAACGTGTTATTATGCATACAAAAGGGTTATTTAAGCATAAACCACCATTTGGGAGTGAATTCCATTAGTTTTGAGCAATATCAAAATTGAAAGGTCAGAATCACATTGTTGGTCAAAAAGTGCTTCTCTCGCTCTGAAAAGCATTTTTGCACACATAAAAACTTGACATGTGAATATTTCTGTTACTTTCAATGGAAACGTGTTATTATGCTTACAAAAGGGTTATTTAAGCATAAACCACCATTTGGGAGTGAATTCCATTAGTTTTGAGCAATATCAACATTGTAAGGTAAAAATCACATTGTTGGTCAAAAAGTGCTTCTCTCGCTCTGAAAAGCATTTTGCACGCATAAAAACTTGACATGTGAATATTTCTGTTTCTTTCAATTCAAACGTGTTATTATGCTTACAAAAGGGTTATTTAAGCATAAACCACCATTTGGGAGTGAATTCCATTAGTTTTGAGCAATATAACATTGTAAGGTCAGAATCACATTGTTGGTCAAAAAGTGCTTCTCTCGCTCTGAAAGCATTTTGCACACATAAAAACTAGAAACGTGAATATTTCTGTTACTTTCAATGGAAACGTGTTATTATGCTTACAAAAGGGTTATTTAAGCATAAACCACCATTTGGGAGTGAATTCCATTAGTTTTGAGCAATATCAACATTGTAAGGTAAAAATCACATTGTTGGTCAAAAAGTGCTTCTCTCGCTCTGAAAAGCATTTTGCACGCATAAAACTTGACATGTGAATATTTCTGTTTCTTTCAATGGAAACGTGTTATTATGCTTACAAAAGGGTTATTTAAGCATAAACCACCATTTGGGAGTGAATTCCCATTAGTTTTGAGCAATATCAAAATTGAATGGTCAGAATCACATTGTTGGTCAAAAAGTGCTTCTCTCGCTCTGAAAAGCATTTTGCACACATAAAAACTTGACATAGTGAATATTTCTGTTACTTTCAATGGAAACGTGTTATTATGCTTACAAAAGGGTTATTTAAGCATAAACCACCATTTGGGAGTGAATTCCATTAGTTTTGAGCAATATCAACATTGTTAAGGTAAAAATCACATTGTTGGCCAAAAAGTGCTTCTCTCGCTCTGAAAAGCATTTTGCACACATAAAAACTTGACATGTGAATATTTCTGTTTCTTTCAATGGAAACGTGTTATTATGCTTACAAAAGGGTTATTTAAGCATAAACCACCATTTGGGAGTGAATTCCATTAGTTTTGAGCAATATCAAATTGAAAGGTCAGAATCACATTGTTGGTCAAAAAGTGCTTCTCTCGCTCTGAAAGCATTTTGCACAAATAAAAACTAGAAACGTGAATATTTCTGTTACTTTCAATGGAAACGTGTTATTATGCTTACAAAAGGGTTATTTAAGCATAAACCACCATTTGGGAGTGAATTCCATTAGTTTTGAGAAATATCAACATTGTAAGGTAAAAATCACATTGTTGGTCAAAAAGTGCTTCTCTCGCTCTGAAAAGCATTTTGCACGCATAAAAACTTGACATGTGAATATTTCTGTTTCTTTCAATTCAAACGTGTTATTGTGCTTACAAAGGGTTATTTAAGCATAAACCACCATTTGGGAGTGAATTCCATTAGTTTTGAGCAATATCAACATTGTAAGGTCAGAATCACATTGTTGGTCAAAAAGTGCTTCTCTCGCTCTGAAAAGCAATTTTGCACACATAAAAACTAGAAACGTGAATATTTCTGTTACTTTCAATGGAAACGTGTAATTATGCTTACAAAAGGGTTATTTAAGCATAAACCACCATTTGGGGAGTGAATTCCATTAGTTTTGAGCAATATCAAAATTGAACGGTCAGAATCACATTGTTGGTCCAAAAAGTGCTTCTCTCGCTCTGAAAAGCATTTTGCACACATAAAAACTTGACATGTGAATATTTCTGTTTCTTTCAATGGAAACATGTTATTATGCTTACAAAAGGGTTATTTAAGCATAAACCCACCATTTGGGAGTGAATTCATTAGTTTTTGAGCAATATCAAAATTGAAAGGTCAGAATCACATTGTTGGTCAAAAGTGCTTCTCTCGCTCTGAAAAGCATTTTGCACACATAAAAACTAGAAACGTGAATATTTCTGTTACTTTCAATGGAAACGTGTTATTATGCTTACAAAAGGGTTATTTAAGCATAAACCACCATTTGGGAGTGAATTCCATTAGTTTTGAGCAATATCAAAATTGAATGGTCAGAATCACATTGTTGGTCAAAAAGTGCTTCTCTCGCTCTGAAAAGCATTTTGCACACATAAAAACTTGACATGTGAATATTTCTGTTACTTTCAATGGAAACGTGTTATTATGCTTACAAAAGGGTTATTTAAGCATAAACCACCATTTGGGAGTGAATTCCATTAGTTTTGAGCAATATCAAAATTGAATGGTCAGAATCACATTGTTGGTCAAAAAGTGCTTTCTCTCGCTCTGAAAAGCATTTTGCACGCATAAAAACTTGACATGTGAATATTTCTGTTTCTTTCAATTCAAACGTGTTATTGTGCTTACAAAAGGGTTATTTAAGCATAAACCACCATTTGGGAGTGAATTCCATTAGTTTTGAGCAATATCAAATTGAATGGTCAGAATCACATTGTTGGTCAAAAAGTGCTTCTCTCGCTCTGAAAAGCATTTGCACACATAAAAACTTGACATGTGAATAATTTCTTTTACTTTCAATGGAAACGTGTTATTATGCCTTACAAAAGGGTTATTTAAGCATAAACCACCATTTGGGAGTGAATTCCATTAGTTTTGAGCAATATCAACATTGTAAGGTAAAAATCACATTGTTGGTCAAAAAGTGCTTCTCTCGCTCTGAAAAGCATTTTGCACACATAAAAACTTGACATGTGAATATTTCTGTTTCTTTCAATGGAAACGTGTTATTATGCTTACAAAAGGGTTATTTAAGCATAAACCACCATTTGGGAGTGAATTCCATTAGTTTTTGAGCAATATCAAAATTGAAAGGTCAGAATCACATTGTTGGTCAAAAAGTGCTTCTCTCGCTCTGAAAAGCATTTTGCACACATAAAAACTAGAAACGTGAATATTTCTGTTACTTTCAATGGAAACGTGTTATTATGCTTACAAAAGGGTTATTTAAGCATAAACCACCATTTGGGAGTGAATTCCATTAGTTTTGAGAAATATCAACATTGTAAGGTAAAAATCACATTGTTGGTCAAAAAGTGCTTCTCTCGCTCTGAAAAGCATTTTGCACGCATAAAAACTTTACATGTGAATATTTCTGTTTCTTTCAATTCAAACGTGTTATTGTGCTTACAAAAGGGTTATTTAAGCATAAACCACCATTTGGGAGTGAATTCCATTAGTTTTGAGCAATATCAACATTGTAAGGTCAGAATCACATTGTTGGTCAAAAAGTGCTTCTCTCGCTCTGAAAAGCATTTTGCACACATAAAAACTAGAAACGTGAATATTTCTGTTACTTTCAATGGAAACGTGTAATTATGCTTACAAAAGGGTTATTTAAGCATAAACCACCATTTGGGAGTGAATTCCATTAGTTTTGAACAATATCAAAATTGAAAGGTCAGAATCACATTGTTGGTCAAAAAGTGCTTCTCTCGCTCTGAAAAGCATTTTGCACACATAAAAACTTGACATGTGAATATTTCTGTTTCTTTCAATGGAAACGTGTTATTATGCTTACAAAAGGGTTATTTAAGCATAAACCACCATTTGGGAGTGAATTCCATTAGTTTTGAGCAATATCAACATTGTAAGGTAAAAATCACATTGTTGGTCAAAAAGTGCTTCTCTCGCTCTGAAAAGCATTTTGCACGCATAAAAACTTGACATGTGAATATTTCTGTTTCTTTCAATTCAAACGTGTTATTATGCTTACAAAAGGGTTATTTAAGCATAAACCACCATTTGGGAGTGAATTCCATTAGTTTTGAGCAATATCAACATTGTAAGGTCAGAATCACATTGTTGGTCAAAAAGTGCTTCTCTCGCTCTGAAAAGCATTTTGCACACATAAAAACTAGAAACGTGAATATTTCTGTTACTTTCAATGGAAACGTGTTATTATGTTTACAAAAGGGTTATTTAAGCATAAACCACCATTTGGGAGTGAATTCCATTAGTTTTGAGCAATATCAACATTGTAAGGTAAAAATCACATTGTTGGTCAAAAAGTGCTTCTCTCGCTCTGAAAAGCATTTTGCACGCATAAAAACTTGACATGTGAATATTTCTGTTTCTTTCAATGGAAACGTGTTATTATGCTTACAAAAGGGTTATTTAAGCATAAACCACCATTTGGGAGTGAATTCCATTAGTTTTGAGCAATATCAAAATTGAATGGTCAGAATCACATTGTTGGTCAAAAAGTGCTTCTCTCGCTCTGAAAAGCATTTTGCACACATAAAAACTTGACATGTGAATATTTCTGTTACTTTCAATGGAAACGTGTTATTATGCTTACAAAAGGGTTATTTAAGCATAAACCACCATTTGGGAGTGAATTCCATTAGTTTTGAGCAATATCAACATTGTAAGGTAAAAATCACATTGTTGGTCAAAAAGTGCTTCTCTCGCTCTGAAAAGCATTTTGCACACATAAAAACTTGACATGTGAATATTTCTGTTTCTTTCAATGGAAACGTGTTATTATGCTTACAAAAGGGTTATTTAAGCATAAACCACCATTTGGGAGTGAATTCCATTAGTTTTGAGCAATATCAAAATTGAAAGGTCAGAATCACATTGTTGGTCAAAAAGTGCTTCTCTCGCTCTGAAAAGCATTTTGCACACATAAAAACTAGAAACGTGAATATTTCTGTTACTTTCAATGGAAACGTGTTATTATGCTTACAAAAGGGTTATTTAAGCATAAACCACCATTTGGGAGTGAATTCCATTAGTTTTGAGAAATATCAACATTTTAAGGTAAAAATCACATTGTTGGTCAAAAAGTGCTTCTCTCGCTCTGAAAAGCATTCTGCACGCATAAAAACTTGACATGTGAATATTTCTGTTACTTTCAATTCAAACGTGTTATTGTGCTTACAAAAGGGTTATTTAAGCATAAACCACCATTTGGGAGTGAATTCCATTTGTTTTGAGCAATATCAACATTGTAAGGTCAGAATCACATTGTTGGTCAAAAAGTGCTTCTCTCGCTCTGAAAAGCATTTTGCACACATAAAAACTTGACATGTGAATATTTCTGTTACTTTCAATGGAAACGTGTTATTATGCTTACAAAAGGGTTATTTAAGCATAAACCACCATTTGGGAGTGAATTCCATTAGTTTTGAGCAATATCAACATTGTAAGGTAAAAATCACATTGTTGGCCAAAAAGTGCTTCTCTCGCTCTGAAAAGCATTTTGCACACATAAAAACTTGACATGTGAATATTTCTGTTTCTTTCAATGGAAACGTGTTATTATGCTTACAAAAGGGTTATTTAAGCATAAACCACCATTTGGGAGTGAATTCCATTAGTTTTGAGCAATATCAAAATTGAAAGGTCAGAATCACATTGTTGGTCAAAAAGTGCTTCTCTCGCTCTGAAAAGCATTTTGCACACATAAAAACTAGAAACGTGAATATTTCTGTTACTTTCAATGGAAACGTGTTATTATGCTTACAAAAGGGTTATTTAAGCATAAACCACCATTTGGGAGTGAATTCCATTAGTTTTGAGAAATATCAACATTGTAAGGTAAAAATCACATTGTTGGTCAAAAAGTGCTTCTCTCGCTCTGAAAAGCATTTTGCACGCATAAAAACTTGACATGTGAATATTTCTGTTTCTTTCAATTCAAACGTGTTATTGTGCTTACAAAAGGGTTATTTAAGCATAAACCACCATTTGGGAGTGAATTCCATTAGTTTTGAGCAATATCAACATTGTAAGGTCAGAATCACATTGTTGGTCAACAAGTGCTTCTCTCGCTCTGAAAAGCATTTTGCACACATAAAAACTAGAAACGTGAATATTTCTGTTACTTTCAATGGAAACGTGTTATTATGCTTACAAAAGGGTTATTTAAGCATAAACCACCATTTGGGAGTGAATTCCATTAGTTTTGAGCAATATCAAAATTGAATGGTCAGAATCACATTGTTGGTCAAAAAGTGCTTCTCTCGCTCTGAAAAGCATTTTGCACACATAAAAACTTGACATGTGAATATTTCTGTTACTTTCAATGGAAACGTGTTATTATGCTTACAAAAGGGTTATTTAAGCATAAACCACCATTTGGGAGTGAATTCCATTAGTTTTGAGCAATATCAAAATTGAATGGTCAGAATCACATTGTTGGTCAAAAAGTGCTTCTCTCGCTCTGAAAAGCATTTTGCACGCATAAAAACTTGACATGTGAATATTTCTGTTTCTTTCAATTCAAACGTGTTATTGTGCTTACAAAAGGGTTATTTAAGCATAAACCACCATTTGGGAGTGAATTCCATTAGTTTTGAGCAATATCAAAATTGAATGGTCAGAATCACATTGTTGGTCAAAAAGTGCTTCTCTCGCTCTGAAAAGCATTTTGCACACATAAAAACTAGAAACGTGAATATTTCTGTTACTTTCAATGGAAACGTGTAATTATGCTTACAAAAGGGTTATTTAAGCATAAACCACCATTTGGGAGTGAATTCCATTAGTTTTGAGCAATATCAAAATTGAAAGGTCAGAATCACATTGTTGGTCAAAAAGTGCTTCTCTCGCTCTGAAAAGCATTTTGCACACATAAAAACTTGACATGTGAATATTTCTGTTTCTTTCAATGGAAACGTGTTATTATGCTTACAAAAGGGTTATTTAAGCATAAACCACCATTTGGGAGTGAATTCCATTAGTTTTGAGCAATATCAACATTGTAAGGTAAAAATCACATTGTTGGTCAAAAAGTGCTTCTCTCGCTCTGAAAAGCATTTTGCACGCATAAAAACTTGACATGTGAATATTTCTGTTTCTTTCAATTCAAACGTGTTATTATGCTTACAAAAGGGTTATTTAAGCATAAACCACCATTTGGGAGTGAATTCCATTAGTTTTGAGCAATATCAACATTGTAAGGTCAGAATCACATTGTTGGTCAAAAAGTGCTTCTCTCGCTCTGAAAAGCATTTTGCACACATAAAAACTAGAAACGTGAATATTTCTGTTACTTTCAATGGAAACGTGTTATTATGTTTACAAAAGGGTTATTTAAGCATAAACCACCATTTGGGAGTGAATTCCATTAGTTTTGAGCAATATCAACATTGTAAGGTAAAAATCACATTGTTGGTCAAAAAGTGCTTCTCTCGCTCTGAAAAGCATTTTGCACGCATAAAAACTTGACATGTGAATATTTCTGTTTCTTTCAATGGAAACGTGTTATTATGCTTACAAAAGGGTTATTTAAGCATAAACCACCATTTGGGAGTGAATTCCATTAGTTTTGAGCAATATCAAAATTGAATGGTCAGAATCACATTGTTGGTCAAAAAGTGCTTCTCTCGCTCTGAAAAGCATTTTGCACACATAAAAACTTGACATGTGAATATTTCTGTTACTTTCAATGGAAACGTGTTATTATGCTTACAAAAGGGTTATTTAAGCATAAACCACCATTTGGGAGTGAATTCCATTAGTTTTGAGCAATATCAACATTGTAAGGTAAAAATCACATTGTTGGTCAAAAAGTGCTTCTCTCGCTCTGAAAAGCATTTTGCACACATAAAAACTTGACATGTGAATATTTCTGTTTCTTTCAATGGAAACGTGTTATTATGCTTACAAAAGGGTTATTTAAGCATAAACCACCATTTGGGAGTGAATTCCATTAGTTTTGAGCAATATCAAAATTGAAAGGTCAGAATCACATTGTTGGTCAAAAAGTGCTTCTCTCGCTCTGAAAAGCATTTTGCACACATAAAAACTAGAAACGTGAATATTTCTGTTACTTTCAATGGAAACGTGTTATTGTGCTTACAAAAGGGTTATTTAAGCATAAACCACCATTTGGGAGTGAATTCCATTTGTTTTGAGCAATATCAACATTGTAAGGTCAGAATCACATTGTTGGTCAAAAAGTGCTTCTCTCGCTCTGAAAAGCATTTTGCACACATAAAAACTTGACATGTGAATATTTCTGTTACTTTCAATGGAAACGTGTTATTATGCTTACAAAAGGGTTATTTAAGCATAAACCACCATTTGGGAGTGAATTCCATTAGTTTTGAGCAATATCAACATTGTAAGGTAAAAATCACATTGTTGGCCAAAAAGTGCTTCTCTCGCTCTGAAAAGCATTTTGCACACATAAAAACTTGACATGTGAATATTTCTGTTTCTTTCAATGGAAACGTGTTATTATGCTTACAAAAGGGTTATTTAAGCATAAACCACCATTTGGGAGTGAATTCCATTAGTTTTGAGCAATATCAAAATTGAAAGGTCAGAATCACATTGTTGGTCAAAAAGTGCTTCTCTCGCTCTGAAAAGCATTTTGCACACATAAAAACTAGAAACGTGAATATTTCTGTTACTTTCAATGGAAACGTGTTATTATGCTTACAAAAGGGTTATTTAAGCATAAACCACCATTTGGGAGTGAATTCCATTAGTTTTGAGAAATATCAACATTGTAAGGTAAAAATCACATTGTTGGTCAAAAAGTGCTTCTCTCGCTCTGAAAAGCATTTTGCACGCATAAAAACTTGACATGTGAATATTTCTGTTTCTTTCAATTCAAACGTGTTATTGTGCTTACAAAAGGGTTATTTAAGCATAAACCACCATTTGGGAGTGAATTCCATTAGTTTTGAGCAATATCAACATTGTAAGGTCAGAATCACATTGTTGGTCAACAAGTGCTTCTCTCGCTCTGAAAAGCATTTTGCACACATAAAAACTAGAAACGTGAATATTTCTGTTACTTTCAATGGAAACGTGTAATTATGCTTACAAAAGGGTTATTTAAGCATAAACCACCATTTGGGAGTGAATTCCATTAGTTTTTGAGCAATATCAAAATTGAAAGGTCAGAATCACATTGTTGGTCAAAAAGTGCTTCTCTCGCTCTGAAAAGCATTTTGCACACATAAAAACTAGAAAGGTGAATATTTCTGTTACTTTCAATGGAAAGTGTTATTATGCTTACAAAAGGGTTATTTAAGCATAAACCACCATTTGGGAGTGAATTCCATTAGTTTTGAGAAATATCAACATTGTAAGGTAAAAATCACATTGTTGGTCAAAAAGTGCTTCTCTCGCTCTGAAAAGCATTTTGCACGCATAAAAACTTGACATGTGAATATTTCTGTTTCTTTCAATTCAAACGTGTTATTGTGCTTACAAAAGGGTTATTTAAGCATAAACCAACCATTTGGGAGTGAATTCCATTAGTTTTGAGCAATATCAAAATGAATGGTCAGAATCACATTGTTGGTCAAAAAGTGCTTCT